>NC_069145.1:58673946-58754187 GCF_943734635.1 Anopheles cruzii
TTGACGGCCATGAACAGCAGACGGGCACTCGTTTCGTAGATGGTCTCTTGGAAGTTGAACATCTGGAAAACGAAATTAATTATTACTCTTTCGCTGAATTGAGATGCTTCGGAGTAATCGGTTACTCACCGGAGCCTGACCGTAAAACGGGTGGTTCATTAGGCTGGGAATGTTGTTGTTGTTCTGTACCGGGTCCGTGTCCTCGTCGTTGGTGACGTCGATGGAATCGTCTAGGATTGAACGGGAAGGAGTATAAGCATATGAAACCACCATTAAATTTAAATCAAATCGGATCCTACCCGAAAACGGCCACTAATCCTCGGCATATGCCAACATCGCGATATGACGGAGAAAGGCTCAAAAACCGGCCCTCGCTGTTTGACAAACGATCCCATTCCCGACCCGCCTCATCCGTATGGTGAATTTAACCAGTTCCAGTTTTTTTCCTATCGGCCACCAGTTCCAGACTCCAGATTCTAGGGCATGGCTTGCATTTCCACCCCAAAGCAGGGCGCAAGCAGGGAGAAACCACGACACCCCGGTGCGCAGCGAGATGCAAATTAGGGCTGCTCACGGTGGAAGTGAAAAATAAAAATTCAATCAAATAAAAAGCCCACCCAGCGCCTGCGACTTGGCCACGGGAAAGTGGAAAAGTTTTCTTACTGTACCCCGGTGGAGGATGAAAAAAAGCAACGTCTGAGTCATTTCTCGTCGACGTTGTGGCAAATCGAAGGCAAACATTGTCGTGAGCAGCTTAATGGAACCGTCTGGGTCCCTGATCCTCCTAACACCCGGTCACGTGCACCGTGATTCGGTTGAAGGTGAACCCCGCAAATAAAAACAACAAACAGCAAAAGAAGCAAATTGATCTCTACCTCACTTCAAGATTGATTTCTTCAATTAAACGGTTGCCGAACCCGTCGGGAGATTCTTACGCGAGAGGACATTTGGCAAGTCAAAACTTTACCACTACGCGGCATTCGATCCGTTTTTCTCCGTCACTTTTACCGATAATCTCGGTTTCGGGCAGCTCTCCCTTACATTTGGCCGCCAATCGGAAAACGCCCATTGCCCTCACGTACGGTGACGGTTTTTGCACCTTTTCTCGCGACAACAAGCAGCCAGCAACGAGTGCCAAAAAAAAGGATCTGCTTCGTGCTGCAACAGACAACAAAAAAACCCAGGAGGTCCTTCGCATGACTTCCTTTCCATTGAGTCCGAACAACCGCGTTTAAGCGTCCCATCACGCACCACGTCACCAAACTCGCCACGCCACCCCACTTGACGGTGGGACGGGCCAATTTAATTTTTATCACCATTTTTACAACCGCTCAACCCGGAAACCCCGGGTTTTTTGGGATGAAGATTATTTTCTTTCACTCTCACTCGCGTGGCCAGCGTGAGCTGGCAGCAATCGCATCGAATCACGCCAGGGCGCATGGTGGCCGGCGATGATACATCGATTCATAAGCCTTCGGGGAGTTGCAATTGCACATTCGAGAGTTTAACATTTAACAGCGGCAGCCGTCACCGCCGCCGCCGCTGCCAGCGAACGTCTGTCTGCGCGAGTGATTGATTAATTGCGTGATTTGGGCGCCCGAATGGCAGCGGAATGGGAAATGTGTGCGTTTAAAATTCGCCCCGGGGACCCTCGGGGACCCCGGGCATGCCGGGCGTGTAATTGATGAGTTTTCGTGCAATTACAACTAAACTGGCTGGCCGTTTAGTTTGTTCGGAAACAGTTAAATACATTTTTCAACCGAGTTTGATGATTTATCGAGGCCTGCATCGTGGAGGATAAAAAACGGAGCCAACGCAGTGCAGGAAATGGGCCGCTGAAGTGATGTTATTCTGAGAGGTGCGAAAAAGGTCCTAGATGCGTTAAATTTAGTTTGATTAGGTGTGAAAGTAGGCAAATGGATGAAGGTCACTTGAAGGATTAAGGTCACTCTTTTATGAAGGAAACTATTCACTACGAGCCAGACCAGGTGAACATAGAGATTTTACCAGGTGCTCATGCCTTTTCAACAATCTTTGCCTTCAACTCATGACTCATGTCCTTTTATGGGACTATGACAAGGTTTTATTAAACGAAATTACGTTCGAGTGTCTCTGGGAGTCAACTATAATAGAGCTTTTATCGCGATGCCTTAAATGTTGTCCCCTTAATTGACTGATTCATCGAACATTAACATTCAATATACATATTCAGCACGGGATCCATTTTCCGACAGCGTTTACATATCCAAATGTTTATTTGCATGTACCAAAAGTTATTCTTAGCTTCATCAAATAAGAGCTAATCTAATATAAAGACATTTGTGTTATTTTTTCTTGTAAATTCATTAGCTGGCAAACACTTACTTGAGGCCTGGGCTTGAGGGCACTTTCGAATTAAAATTGACATGCCCTTCATAGCGGCAGGACGCGATAAGCATTAAATGCTAACTAGTAGTGGACACAGCCGAAGCAAATAAAATTTACGACCAACAAAGCGCAACTGGCAGCGTTTCAGCGTTCCAATAAAATTTCGCCATAATCGTCAAATGCACTCGAGAAAATCACGAACAACAACATTCGTCCTTCTGAGGGCCTTCCACGGCAACAACCTTCCCGTGTGTAACGCTGGGCCCCGGGGGCGGTGGCGGATCATTTAGCATAACATCATAATGATTTACTGACTCTCTCTCTTTCTCCCTCTCCGATAGAGAAAACTAACAAACAGTTCCCTTTCCTATCGCCGAGTACCTTCGTGGGCGTAAGGACTACGGCAACTTCATCCCTCCCCAAAAACGAGGAACGAAACGGCAGTCCTTTTGGCACACCAGCCCACCCGGCCCACGGATCAATTACCCTTTTCGTGACCCAGCATGGCATGGCTTATGAAACCATATCCCCGTAGTGCCTTTGGTCCCGGGAAAGGGTCACGAGCGGATTCCGGACCCGCGCCCAGGGAGGTGGGAACAATTATTTATGCGGTATTAAAATACCGAGAAGTGACAAATAGTTATTTTATGCCCTTCGGCGCACTGTCCTGCCGGTGGCAGAGACCCGTGTGTGTGAGTGAGGGGCAGTCAACTTCATTAGTCAAATTAATTTTCCCCGAAAATCTCGGCACCTTTCCCGGGCCGGGATGTCGATTAAATTATGATTATGTCATTTTATGACTCCTTTCCGTACGGACGGACCCGGGCTCGATCGTCCTGTCCCGCTGGCCGGTTGCGCAACGGAGCGATTGCGAGTAAAAGTGATAAAAGTTCCATCAACCAAATTGAACCGCTCCTCACAATGGGCTCCGGCCGGCCTGTCCGGCGACTTACCATCGTTATCGTTCATGGCGTCCTGGTCCAGGATCGGGCTGGCCGAGCCACACGAGGACGAACTGTGCTGCGGGTGTTTGTCACTTTCGCCGCCGCCACCGCCACCTCCGACGCCAACTCCGCCGGCCGATGGACATCGGCCGGCCGCGCCCGACCCCACCCCGTTCACCGGGGTGTCCAGGTGCGCGGGGGATCCGCCGCCGCTCGGGGACTGATCGCCCGCCATCGAGTGGTTCGAGGACGAGGCCGTGTTGAGATTTTCCGTCGAACCGCTCGAGTTGTGGTTGTTGTTGTGGCTGCTGCTGCTGCTGTGCTTGTTGTTGTTGTTGCTGTCCCCCGTCGCACCGTTGTGGCCACCGCCCAGTGGTCCGAGCAGCGTCCCCCCGTTTCCACCAGCCGCGCTTCCGTCACCTCGGTCACCGCCAAGCTGCACACCGACCGTGCCGTTATGGCCTCCGACCATTCCGTTCAGGTTCATCGACAGCCCGTTGGCCAGACCGTGCATCGCGGCATGGTGCGGATGGTGCGGATGATGGTGCGGCAAGCTGTTGACCAGCGAGGACACCTGACTGTGGTGATGCAGGAACTGGCTCGTCGGAAGGGCGGGCGTCGGCAGGATGCTCGGTCCGTAGCGGGACGGCGAGAGGAGGGCCAACGAAACGGGTGGTCTAATGAACGAAGTGACAGGAAAATGTATCATTCGCAATGGCATCTAATGTTTAAAACGCCATCGATCAGTAGATGCATCTGCGGTCATGGTTTTTGACATTTTTTACAAGATCGACTTCATTTCTCTATAATGAAGCTTGATATTGTCAAAATTCGATGATTTCAAACCAAAAGCTTATTTAACAATTTCCAGAAAACATACTCATAGAAAACATAGAAAACATAATTGTTAATAATTCTATTGTATTAAATACAGTTTGAGTACCTTTTAAACAATAGATTGTTAATAAAACTTTGCTAGACTATCATGCTGTTGATATCAACGTGAGAGTAAAAAGTTTCAAAAGAGAGTCAAACAAAGCTAAATTCAAAGTTGCAATTAACAGATTAAGATGGGGTTTTCCTAAATTACGCTAAAAAAAATCTATTGCTTGAGTTGTTGCTTTGTTCTATTGCTGGTGGGAGTTTCCCACATTTGGGTAACAGATGATTGAAGATGATTTTGAAGCTGAAAGTTTTACTGGGGGGCCACACGATGCATAACAGCTTTCAAAGCATGTGTCAAAAGCTTTGTGGCTCAGCGGACCCTGTAAAACATAACACATAACACGTAACAACAAGCGTTTGTTTACAAACGTAAGGATAATGTAAGCTCTTATTTGTGAAGTTTTTTTTTTTATTTTAACTATAAATTTTTATTATATTGACACATGCTTACCGATTAAGTGTCAAATTTGGTTATGTTATGTTATATGTTATGCATCGTGTGGGCCTCCAGTTATAAATTAAGCGAATGGTCTCTGTAGGATAGGCTCACCAATTAATACAGTTGCCTAAAACGTAGCACAATTTCTTCTTCCACTACAGCAAGCTACAACATCTACAAGAAACCAATGAATCAATGCTTACTATTTAAGGACTTAAGGTTTATCTAAACTATCGACTATTATTTGTTGAACTTGTATTAGGTCCAACCGATACCAGCAACCGATTGCCATTTGTTGTCTCCGCCAGAGACACGCACTTTTCCCACCCAATAGGATAATCAAGTCGCCACAGGCTTCACACGTACCCAAACACTCCTACGGCGACGGCTGCCTCCCTCAGGGCACGGCCCTGTTCCATGTCCCGCAGCGTTTCCGGCCGAATCGTTGCCGTATTACGTGGTTGACGCTCATTTTGCACCGCTACTCGACGGACATCCGGATTTGCACGCATGGAAGTAGAGTAAGAGGAAAAAGAAGCATCACAGCATCAACATCAACTGCAGCCGGAGGTGAGAAAAACATCAATTTACGGAGATATAACCGAATGAAAAAAAATAAAACCCTGTTAAAGATCCGCTTCCGTGTCTTCCGCAACAGCAAGTGTGTGTTTTCCCCGACCTCGGTTTGGACCATTTTTATGCATAATTAATTTTCGACATGTTGCGCGCACTTACGCACCAACCTTCGCGACCCTCGCGGCGGCCGTTTATGTTGACGGTCGAATCTGGATTTTGTTTCTACGACGCTTTGGCCGCTCATTATCACCACAAAAAAGCGACACACATACGTGCGGGGAAATGGCCACTCATGGTTGGGCCGCGGCACGTGCCGAAGATGGTGGTTGTAACGGGTTTGGTCTCGTGTCTCTCGTGTGTCTATTTTGTTGCCTATTTTGACTGGCCGGCCACGAAGGGGTTGCGGTTTAAATGGCCCGAAACAATCGGGAGGTGTCCCGGACCGGAACTCGTGTCTTGTTTTTTTTTCTCCTGTATGCAAAAGAACCCCGCGCGACACTTCGTCTTGTTAGCATAGAAACCCACACGCCCGGTCGGGGTCATAATTGTCACCCGAAAGCCAACCCGATTGGTGGCGCCGGAGAAATAATTAGAACATTGTTTGGCGTGTGTCCCTCGAGCCCGGTGGACTGGCCTTGGCCAGGAAGACACCCCGCCCGAGTCGTTATGGATGCTTCACTGGAAATCGAAAGTATGAGATCATTTGAATAAATACACACGCCCGGCCCGAAAAGTGCTGGCGGGCGGGTGCGGGGTGGCCGCTCCGGTTTGCTTAACCTACTGAACTGGCAGGCAGCGCGCTGGCGGAGAAATGAGGGCAAAAATGAGCCACGCGAGCCCTGGCAGTTACCAAACTCTTTGTCAACAGTTCCTTTCATCTGCTGCCCCAGACCTCTCCTCCCGGCGGGGTGTATGGCTTAAAAAAAGGGAGAGAGAGAGAGAGAGAGAAAGGAGTAGAAATTGTAACACTTCTGCTGTTCTTGGGTTTATTGGTTCTGAAATAAGAAGGTTGGTTTCAAAGGTCGAAAGACGGACACCGAGTCTGGGGCACTTCAAGCGATTGGGACTTTGTTCACCAAGTGACAAATTCATTTTCTTCAACTATTGGCTCAAAACAGACATTATCGCTTCTTTTTTCTCTGTTGGCCCTTTGCCTTGATAAGTGATTCTTCTTCTTACCCCGCAATTACAACCACCGAGCGGTCTTGGCCTAGAAGAAAAACAATCGAAGCTAGTTTTTTAAGCTAATATTTTAGCAATGCTATAGAATGCCATAGGTTTAGAAGGTAGAAATCAAAAACATGGTTGCAACGAACAAAAGTTAAACTATCTGCCCGAAACACTAAAGAATAGTTTTCCAGAAGTGAAGAGCGATGTGTACCATTCTATTTGTTACACATTTTTAAGACCAAAACGGGCTCTTCCCTAACTCAGTAATTTATTATTTACTATTATTAATAGAGACGTATTAAGCACTAACTTAAAGTTTTGCATTCTAGTTGATCCTCTGTTAGGGTTCAAAATGAAATCTTTCGCCTGAAAATCGATTGATCGATGCAGCGAAACGGATGATCTACAGACGGGCCACGAAAACTTTTCGTTAAAAACCATATAAAAATCTAACATAATGCCAATTCTAATTCTATCTGAACTCAATTAATTCATTTCCAAAAACAAATTACCTTTTCGTTCACAGTAGACAAGAAACTACAAAGTTCTGTCGATTTTAGTGGATACTTTTCACTGCTCAAATTTCCAGTGTCATAAAATCTTTCATGTAGCTTTTTTTAGCAAAGTAATCAACATCTTTATCAACATCTTCCATGTCTTGATGTATTCTTATTGAACGATCAAATAGATGCAATGGCTAAAAAGCTTTCCGCTAACAACTTTACTGAATCCTCTTTTAATGTAAAATAAATTTCAAAACAAACAATTACTTTAAAAAATATTTTATGTTTATCAGAATGTAATTATGATTGTGAATTTGCATGACCGGAACCACTTGTTACCAACTTTTGAAGAACTCCCCATTCAAGACGCTCATAATCGTGCGATTATTTCACTCCAAGTCCAAGGCCCCCTTGCCGATTGTTCTTGTAACGGCAATTTTTAAGCACCTTTCACCGCCGTTTATA
This sequence comes from Anopheles cruzii, assembly GCF_943734635.1. NCBI lineage: Eukaryota > Metazoa > Arthropoda > Insecta > Diptera > Culicidae > Anopheles > Anopheles cruzii. The sequence continues at coordinate 58,681,356 of NC_069145.1, forward strand.
AAAACGTGCTCCCATCGCGAGGTTTCCGGTTGACCGGATGTAATCTCCTAGGCCCGCCCGACTTTTTGGGGATTTTTCCCACTCTCAAAACGACACCTTACGGTTCTGCCAACCGTTCCGGAATGCTTTTGATCCATCTCAAGCCTCAAGATCGATGCCGAAAGATGGTCGCCGAGGTGCAACATGTTCCCCGGGGCGGCGCCCGACGATTGGCAAACGGTTGTGTTTCAACTTACGCTTCTACTCAACGCGTTTTAATGACACCAAACGACGTCCCCGCCGAGGTGTCTCTGCTTCGCAGCACGTTTGTACGTGCGGTTTGCCTCATTTGCTTGTGTGAACCGCGCAATCAGCCACAATTTGCCCGGGCGGCACTTTGATGAGGCGTCATTAATGAGCAAAACTGGATGACGGCGCCCTCCGGGGTCTCCCGGGTGGCTCGGTGTCTCAACTTTAGCTTCGCAGGATGCACACACGTGCCATGTAAAAATTTACATGCGCGCCCGGAAGTGCCCCGGGGATTGGGCACCAGTCCGAGCCGGAGGTTTTGATCAGCACTCATCATCACGGTGAGCATGGGCTGCCAAACTTTGCCCTCCTTCAGCGCCACGGGTCTGTTGGGCGTGTTGTTGGTTACATTTTTGCATTTTCATACCACCGCAAGACCGCAAGGACACGTCGACACACACTCGTAGCACACGTCGTTGTGCGCTTTTATTTCACCGGTGGGTTCCAAGCTTTTCCATCCGTCAGTTCTAACCGTGGACCCAATCAAATGTGGACAGACGGAACGGCGGAACACGATGGATGGGGAACGCAGATGAAGAAAAAAACGATCCAAGCTCGTCAAAAAATGTCTAATCAAGTTTTGCTTGCAGCAAACCTGCCGGCCCGCTGCCGGTGGCTTGTCAGCTGCCCGCCCGTTTGTTTGGTGGGTTGTATATTTTCAGATTGATTTCGTTGTTTTGCGTGGCTGTTAGCCTTGTTCGAATGATTAGTCACAGCTCGGTAGTTCCACTGCGGCGCAACCTCTAATGCCGGGGAAACGCCGGGAAAAAGATGCTTTGATATCGCTCCGTGTCATGCTCCGTGAGTAAAAGGCGAACCGGTGAACCAATATCAATGCGCCAGCTTAACGCAATTTCACAAATTGTTTGCAAATAACCGTGAGCCAAACGGTGTGGCACGTGAGTGATGCAGTCGGCACAGCGCTGGCGCTGCTCCTCCTTCAAATATGCCCGGGTTTTCCCGCATATCCCTCCTCAACCTGCGGCCTGCCCGTGTGCAAGCTCCCGTCAGCGAGTGGCATAATATCGTGTACTGCATTCTGTCCATGTCCTTCAAGCGAATTTGGTGGAATTTTACTATCACCGTAGATGAACCAGAAAATATCGTCCCTAGTGCCTGTTCTGAACCTTGTGGAGATATTTCCACTAACTCTAAACACTGTCCGCACCAAATACAAGCAATCCCTGACCAGCGGCTCTCAAACGTGCCTCTAATTGTGCCACGTTCCGAGCAGGACCTGGCAATAGAGACGAGGTTCGCTTAGAGTCTGTCAAAATGGGCATAATCGCCAGATAACGCAATTATTGGCCAGAAAAATGCGCTAAGATGTTGTGAAATCGTTTTGTGGTGTGCTGCCAAAATTTGGAGCTAGAAGATTGATGAAACTTTGTACGTAAGATAAATATAGTTACGAAATATAAAGGAATATATGTTTATTTTTTACTGTTATTTTGTTTGTATCTCGAAAGTATTTTGAAAAAGATGTATTGGGAATATTATAAAACGATTTCGTAGTGCCCCTTTTTGTCATTTATTTAAGGTATATCCCCTCAGCCATTAATTGACCCAAAGATGTAGTTAGTGCAACAGATTACCCGCACAATAATCAAATGGAAATAGAAAACAAAATCCACTACTTACCGTCTTTGTTCATCCCCATCGTAAGGCATTTTTTCAGTCGGCAGGCTTGGCATTGGTTTCGGTGCGCCTTGTCCACCGTACAGCTTCCGGTTCCGGCCTGGCACCTGAGGAGACGAAAAGTGAAAAAGCGCGCGGTCTTTAAGCTCATCTGGCATTCGAATTAAAAACATTATCCGATTTATTTGTTCCCAGTTTTCGTGGCGGACACCTAAACCACACCACCACCACCACCCAGCCTTCCGGTTACGGTTGGCCACTTTCCTCTAATCAATTCCATCCCCTTTCGCGCGTGAGACGGGTTGAAAAGGCAGAATTTTTCCGCCTGTCCGTATAGTGACAGAAGTTGGGTCTAGTTTTCGCGTGACATATGCGCCTCTAATACTTCGCGGGGTGCGTCTTTAATCCTCCCAGCGTTGCTGGTTGCTCCTCCCTGGGACAGCAGAGACAGCAAAACTGACTACAATAATGACAAAAAGGATGGGATTTACTCGAGAGGGCTTGTGGCCAACGCCTGATGCCAGCGTTCCGGTCGGCGGGCGCTTCGAGCATCCTGCTACGGCGGCCAAAGACATCCGCGAGTCACGCCATTCAGCAAGGACATCCAGTGCCAGATCATCATCCTTGTTCGGAGCGTACAAATTTGCCCACATTTGCCAGTGGCACGGCGTGAGCTTCGTCCTTTCTATGAATGGTGTTCAACACCCAACACGGTGGCTTCAAATCCTATTTGCCGTTTGATGGTAACACCGAGGGGCTGGAAGGGTAGGTGAATGTTAATTGAAATTGCAGTGGTATTGGCACCACCACGACGCCAAGCGACGTATTGTAAACCAACACAGAAACGGAGCTCTCACAAAGGCATCGGGAGCCCAGCACGAGATCCGAGACGAAGGGATGAAAGGATTTCTCGACTCCGGACCCAAAACGGTCCAACACAAAGCCGAATGCTGTACAAAGTTCAATGTGCCAAAACGTGGAAAAGCGAGTATCTCGATCCCCGAGTCGGCCTCGGACCGACGGAATGATCCGATTTTCGGTGCAGGAAAATGAAGGAAAAATTAAGTCAGACCTTCGCCAATCGAACCACGGTCGGGCTGCACGGGATTAAGTGGCGACACGAAAAGAAGCTGGAGATCCGGCGATGGAGACGTTAGCGTTTTATCGCTTCGTCCTTCCTCGGAACAGTCAGGCCACGGCGCCAAAATGGTGGCCATCGGTGTGGAGTATTGTGGAATGGAGCATCGGGAAAGGAACATAAAAAGCACGATGGTAATCCTCACGATTGATGGTGGTCGGCAGACTCTTTTGCGCTCTCTCTCTATTAGAGCACCAAATAAATTATTTTCCGTTGGTAAAAGTAAAAAGTCCATTCAAGCTGATTGCTCACTCAGCAGTAGTCCTTTTTAATGTTATTACAGTTGATTCCATCGCGCTGCGTTAAATGTTGCTTAGAGCTGCACAACTGACGAGGGCCAAGCTACGAAGCCACAGCTGGCCCTTTCGACGAAATGGCGCAGGAAAAATTACTTTTTGAACCTAAACTGAAAGAGGTCATTTGAGAAGGGGCCTTCGTTATCAACAATTGGTAACTGTGGTTCATAGACGCAAAAATTCTAACTTTTAAATCATTTATAAAACAGATCAATTAATTAAATTAGAGACAGAAAGTATGTATAACACTGAAGTATCTTCTTCTTATTTGGCTCTACAACCGCTGCGCGGTCTTGGCCTGCACCAGAGACAATGTTAATCTCTGGTGCTCTCTCTCTAACATTTCATTTTTACGGGCGGGATTGTTAGCCCCGCGCCAACCCCCCTATCACGCCGGTATCGGGAATCGAAACCATGGCCGGTTGAGTTACAACCGATCCCGGGATTCGAACCACGGCCAGCTGCGTGACAGCGAAGAGCACTACCGACTGCTCTATCAGCGGGGGTCGTATGAAGTATGAAAGTAAATAATACAGCATACTTTAAATAACTCAACTGTAAACTAGTACTAGCTATTCTGTTTGCTACGCTGGTTAAAAAGGGTGAGGAAATTTACGGAAATTACAAAAATACTTGCGGCAAATAAACCACAAAAATAAGAATATGACATAAAGCTCAATTGAATCCTCATTTGATATTCAATTTTGTGGAATAAAGTCGGTGCACGATAGCTGGAATCAGTAGTTCGTCGATGAATGTCGTTGATGAAACTATAGCAAAATCAAGATTAAATATTAAATTTATATTAAATTCTTATTTAATAAATACATCAGGGGACTAAAAGTTAAAATATTTCAGACAGAATCAAGGTCCTGGTGGCTTAGGATTGAAGTAATAAAGTAAATGTTTCCATAGAACGACAGAACTGAACCAGAATTGTATCGTGGCTTTTTCAAAACACAACCATAATAAGCCAGATAAACAAATGAGTTCATTTTAAGGAATATTGCTGTAAACCACCTTACAAAGGAAGACCAAAACAAAACATTTCGGTCATTTCTCTATCGATAGTGTTTCAATTAATGACAATTGGATCGATGAAAAGAGTGTTCATAAAAAATAGTAAAACACCATCAACGCTCAGAAAATCAGCTCTCAGGAGCTTCATTTTGACACTCGCATTTTGTCCAGAAAAAATGAGCCACCGTTTAACGTTCGAGTTCGCGTTCGAGTTCGAGTTTGTGGCCGCTCGAGCCGCTATCTCATTAATCTTTCCTCTCCCGGGGCCGGGGTCCGGTATAGAGCCTTAAATCGACAGACATTATCATAAGCAGCGTTTAATTTGGCCAGCCCGAGCCGCGTGAGGGTCGCGATCCACCCTAGCAGGCACACTTCACAGGACACCAGCTGGCCAAGTGTATCCTCGACATAATTCCGATCGATCCCCGGAGACTCGCCCGTACCTCGAACGTGCGGCCGGACGTGCGAGAAACGCAAAACCGAAACCAAGCTCCCAACCGCAGCCGGAGAACCTGTGGCGGTCCCTTTCGGGGCAGTGATTTCCTACTTTTCATTCACGGGCTCTATATCCTCACGCCAGACTGAATCTTGCGGTTCATTGACTAACCAGCTTCACAGAAGGGATCAGAGGGAAGCAAAACGGATGGCACCGATATGGTAGTGGTGGTCAACCTGCTTCGAGGGCCAACGATGCGTACCTTTGAAGCGCCCCCTGAAGTGGAAATAAAACACATGGGCGACGAAGAAAAATGAAAAATAAAATAACTTTCATGCTCCCGTTCCCGATGATGTGCGCAGGTCGACGCTGCACGTCCATCTTTTTCCCCATCGAATATTCACGACGAGACCATCGGGCAAACTAATGGCTCCCCAAAGGGGTTGCCACTCACACTGACGCTGACAAATAAACTTCAAACGGGCGACGGCCCTTTTCAGGCGCCCCGAAACGGACATACGCTTCTGACAGCATCAATCCTCGGGGCGCTGGGAACTGGGAACGCCCGCACGCCACGAAACACAACCGACCGAGTCAGTACAAATATCAAAATGTTGAATCAAAATTTATGTCCATCCTCTGGGCGCAGTAGGATTACGGTGGGATTACATTTTTATGATTTATGGAAGCCAGCATGGCGCAGAGCATAGCGAGGGCGGCTCCCACCGGATACCCACAGGTGAGGGCTGAAGTCGATTGAGTTTATGTGACACACGGAACAGGAACCGATTATACGTTTGATGGCACTCCGTACGTCCTGGGGCTTTGCTTTCGACCGGGAACACGAGCACCACACGAGCGAGCGACATGATGATAAAATGGCGCAGTCTTCCAGCTTTATGAGCACCCATAAATCAGGCTCCACGCGTAGAGAGAGAGATAGAAAGCGTCGGCCAGCCAGGAGAGCCGATGAAACTTGCCCCGAAAAGCGTAATGGCAGTTCCAAAAGTTCCATCACCTTCTTTCTTGAAACTTCACTTGTCGAGCGCACTGGAACAAGGAATCGGCGCAATCCCGAAAGCTTCCGGTGCCGGTGGTGATGGTGGCATATGTCGAAAAGTTTTCTCTCCCTCGGAAAGGGATCACCCGACACCCATCCGCAGCCGACGATGCGCGACCATAAAATATCAATTAATCATAACACCATTTAGTGGTGGGTAATCGGGCCGCAGGGTGATATAAAGTTTTAAAAAAGATAACCGGGATACCCGGGAACCCGCCGAGCCGACGAGGGAGACAAACTCGGGGACAATCCGGTACCGGTTCCGGTTCACGCCCCGAAGACTCGGCTCCGGCTTCACGCGAACATCCTCCACCAACTGGCGATGTTTTAGAGGACAAACGACCCTGCCTATTTTTTGTTGCGACCCTGCTCTCTCCGCGGGGTCTTCCAGCGTGTCCTTGCCGTGTTGTTGGTCCTGCCATTTGTCCATCATAGGGCGAAGGCAAAGTGTATTATCCCCTTGCGAAAAAGCCCTTCCCGTCGAAGGGACCGAATGGGCCGAAGTAACAATTGAATGGTAACATCTGATAGAAATCTCTCTAATCTCCGGTCCCAACCGGCGGTCCAGGGTCTGGCGCAGGACAAGCGGTGGCTAGGAATTGTTGATTAATTAGAATTTAATTTATTGAGTGGCACTCTAGCAATACAATCGGCAACACACAAACAGTGAGGGGTTCGTGCGCCTCCGAGGGGACATTTCGCCAGTCATCAGTCACGCCAACTTGGCAACGGGAGCGCAAAGGGCTGGTGGTGGCGGCCACCAGCCTCTGCCACCAGCCTCTGCCACCAGCCTCTGGTGTTGAGGCATTCCTTTTTTTTGGCTTCCTCTCCCTGACATTAAATAGATACAGGGATTAAGTTGTAGCGCTACTATCACCGGGGGCTCACACTTCGGGGGCCGAGTCCCGGTGTCCTCGTTGCGACTCGTGCATCCTCGTGAAGCCCACCGGCGCTCAACAACAGGTTCTTGGGCACCCCTCAGGAACACAGCCCGCGGGCGAGCGGTGCAGGCTGGGCGACATGGTAAATATTTACCATAACCTTCCGACTTCCGTTCACGAAGCCCACAAGGCACAAGGGGTTTGATTTGCTGGAAACCGCCGGCGGGGGGAGAGAGTGTTTTGATTGGAAATCTATTATTTTGTTTGCCCAAAAACACGAGCCAACAAAACAGGACATAGAATGTGTCCTTCGGGAGGTGGCATTTTGGCGTCGAATTGCAAACAAACGGAACGTGTTCGGAAAACTCACTTGACAGGCGGATGGCGACGGTCGCATTCGGGGTTTCAAATCTAAACTTCAACAAGTGAACTCCTTGACCTTGAAAAATTTACAAAACAAGGGATCGTATTCATAATATTTGAAGCCAACCATTCGACATAGCGTAATCCCGGCTTTTAAAACAACTATCTCATCGACGAAGGTTATCGCTATTATGCTTAAGGTTATTATGCCTATTTTCCACGGATAGGCGATAGAACTATGTGGCATACATGTTGAATCGGTATATTCGATCACCAAATACTGCTTCAAAACTCTCCGTGATTTTGGTCATATCCCAAATGTGTTTTCTTATTCAAAATGTTTGCCACAAAGCTTCCATCCACCATTGTTAGATGTAGCATTTCGTTGTTGCAAGCGCTATGCGTTAATGCTAATGAAGTGGGACTTTTGTAGTTTTCTGACGAAAAATTATTTCAAATTAGTTTTCTATCAAAAAGGATCTGCAAAACTCGAAGACAATTTACGTCGGTAGGCGAAAGTTTAACTACTCTAGACCGAATGAATTGGAATTTCGTGACCAACACTCGCTAAAATTGTATCTTGAATATCTTTACAAAACTATTTTCTTAATTGAAACAGAGTTTAAGCCATTAAATAACAAAAAAATCGTTTAAACTTACTTTCTCGAAAATACCTATGAAATCGCTATGGTTTACTCATAAAATTCATTGCCTGAACTGTGACCGCTCCATCAAACTCTTACTCGACAAAAGTAATGCAATATTGACAGAAATAAGACATCCAATGCAAGCCACTGACTTAAATCGCTAGTAGTTACCAAATAGTTTAGTCAAATTAGGAAGTTATTGACGAAATATTGTATACTACTTGAAAACTACTATTGGTATAATTGATCATATGATTAATAGACAAACACATGAATGTAACCCCGAACATCAATGAAGCCGAATGTCGTATCAAGTTCAAGTACTCGTCATCATCTGCGAACCACACTTACCGATAGATCAGCTTCCGTCGGACGCTTCGCTTGAAAAAGCCCGAACATCCATTGCACGCCAGGATTCCGTAATGTTTCCCCGAGCTGGTGTCCCCACAGACGACACAGATCAGACCCAGGTTCTGCGCCTTCCGAGCGGACGACCCGGAACTCTCGCTTGTCGGTACGTGCTGCGGTGGCCAAGGCAACAGTCGACTCTGCGGCGAGTAGCATGATATCGGTGATCCTCGATGATCTGCAGAAGAGAAAACACTTAGCACAAATGTGCGACCAAATGTTGGACCATCCCGTTTGGACCAGGTTACCTCCTTTGCCGGTCATGCCATTCTCGACGCGCGACAACCCACCGTGGGTCGAATCATCGATACCGAACGTCCGGCCACCGTCTTCCTTTTCCAGCTTGTCGTAAAAGTCCGCCAGGGAGCCCTTGCCGAACGCTGAAATGGTAGTCATGAAGCAGAAGCTGTCGCTTATTACACTTGCAGATACCCGTCTCGAGTGAATCCTCCTCGACCCCTGATCATGGACCGATCTCTCCCTGGGGGCCACCAGTAAGATCCGCTTTGTGACGACGGTCTGTTTGCGGTAGGTCAACAGAGCAACCGAAGAACAACGGGGCGTTCACAACGAATTTGATACAATTTGTCCGCGGAACAGCTCTACTACGCCACGGGAGTAAGAAATTAAATATTCCGTTGACTCACCAACGTTGGGGCAAACAGCCGGGGTGCAACTTTGTGGCTACATCCGGGGACGGAAGATCGTTAAGCCGTCAGCTATTTACAGGCGTTTTCGTCAAGACGCGCCATCAAGACCGTTCGTTAAGGGCGATGTCAAGAGCCTCAGAAAGAAGGTGAGCAATCAATTCGGAGGCGGCACCATGATTTGATTAAAATTAGATCAAGTACATCGATGAGCTATGAGGGATACTGGGCACGATGGCAGCGCCCCAGCCAAAGGACGTGACTGCCATTATCGAGCAGTTACGGCGCTACTTATGCTAATTGCAATTGCCTTCGGCCCATCCTTGGCTCGTTATCTCATTAGGCGAAAATGAGGTATTCATTTTGATTTCGCCACTCGCCACCGATATGCTGATTCATGCAAAGAGAACGCCACTAAGGACTAAGGGAAACGGATAGAGAGACCTCAGGTGACGAAATGTGGAGTAGCAGCTGTGGCAACAGCTTTGTGGCGTAAACCAAACAGCAAACAAAGCATCCGCGCCAGAAGTCTACTAATGTGACATCCGTTTCAAGTTGCGCTGATGCTTCGCAAGTAGCCCCTTGAGTTGGGTGCTAGTATTCGCGCTCGTGTAAGCTTTGGTGTCGATTTCCACGAAAAGCCTCGCGATAGCATTGGGTGCCCCACTTTTCGAAGCGACACGTGCGTGGGGCAGTCGCAAGCTCGCCGTTTGTTGTGTCGAAATTCCAGAGTTACGAACCTATGGCTCGAAAATCCAAAAATACACTTGTCTGGACAACTGAACCAATATGCGTGCGGCTAGGAATCTGGCTAGACGATTGGGTTTTGCCATCAACTGGATCGATACGCTCGTGGCTCGAGGTCAAAAGGGGCGACATGATCTTACGAGCCCACATGCAGCAGCCGTCTGCCGCTGAACTAGTCAATATTGAATCAACACAAAAATGTTCCTACGTTGTAGAGCTGAAATGTGGTGAATTGGTTTTTCTCTATAGGCGTTGAAGGCACCAACGCTCCGTTTAATTACACACGTTGTCATTAAAAATTGCCGCGAATGGACCTTATATAAAATAAATCTAACTAACATTTAACTTCAACCAATTGCCGCTGATCAATTTATTTCTTTGTTTATTTGTCATCTAGATTATGATTTTATATTCTGTATTTGTGTGTCGTTTTATCGTTTTTGTTCTTTTGTCTTATTCAATTTTGAAAGAGAAAACGTAAATAAAGATCGGAACATTCTCTACATAAACTTTACTTACTATACGTTGTTTGTTAGCTTTTGAAAAACATTTTATATCACTTTATATGCAAAAGAATCAAAGAGGTAAGCACTGTCTTCCATCGCCTGTGCAACAAGTGATCAAGAGCGAGCACAACTAATAACATTCGAATGAAAGAGGTTACAAAGCGAAGATAGCAAACATCATTCGTTCTGTTGAGACAACAGCACGAAATAACGTCCAATCTTAGGAAAATCCTCTTCTAACCATGCAAATGCCATGCCCCCCCCCCGATAGAGCAGTCGGTAGTGCTCTTCGCTGTCACGCAGCTGGCCTGGGTTTCGAATCCCGGGATCGGTTGTCACTCAACCGGCCATGGTTTCGATTTCCGATACCGGCGTGATATAGGGGGGTTGGCGCGGGGCTAACAATCCCGCCCGTAAAAATGAAATGTTAGAGAAGAGCACCAGAGATTAACATTGTCTCTGGTGCAGGCCAAGACCGCGCAGCGGTTGTAGCGCCAAAGAAGAACCATGCAAATGGCATAAAACATCATATAACAATTGAAAAAGTGTATGCAATTTCCCAATTATGCTAATTCCTGTTTCGTCTGCAAATAAAGTTCATATAATAGAAAATATCTTAGAGCAGACGTAAATATCATTAATATTGTATTCAAGATAAAAATAAATTTCTACAAACAACTCGAAATTTTATTTGCTTATTTGTAATTTCATCACCCTAAACTTGAAAGCTGATTACTATATGAACTCGACCTTCGTCATGTTAAGAATAACACACTCTGCACAAGTCTAACCGTAACCGTAATTTCCTCTGCAAACCGATAAAGCAGTTGCTTAAATTACTAAGACAAAATCGGTCATAATCGCTAATACAACTTTATTTATTTCCTCCAACCACAGCTAAAACCGAATCATAATCTTCACTCGAACAATAGTGTACATTATCAATTTATTCCTGACCAGAGAATATCGCTGATTTCTTTTATTGCGGAATAATTACACTTCACAGGTTGTGAGTGCTTCCAAGCCCTTGTACCGCACCGCATAGGCAGACCTCAGACTAGAAGTGATAGGTTTTATCGCTCCCTACATTAATTCGCTTACCATTCTTTCCTTCCTGCAGCATCGTTGCGCTTTCCATACTGCCGCCTTTCTTGCTGAACCTAAACATCCAAAGTCACTGTCGCGCGTGCCCGTTTCGTCCCGAAAACCTATTACCATTCCATTGATTTTTGACGTTTAGCGGACGAATCGATCACCACACTGCACGGCATCCGGCACGCTTAAACACCTTTTTGCCAGCTTCGAAACTTCGCCCTCGATCCTGCGTATTGTCAATCCTTCGCGTCCATACGCGGCGCGACCGATTGTTTTATTTTCCTCGAGTTTTTTTTTTTGCTCGACCTCGACACTAAAGATTCGACGTCAGCCACCGAATATCGTTCACGGCATGCTAATATGCCGACTTTGTTGGACGTCCCAGTGCAAGTGCGCTCGGCAGAGCACAAAAAACGTGGCGATCTAGGAACCGTCGTCACGTTTCGCGTCGTTGTTTGGGCCGATCCTACTGAATTCTCACTGGCAATCGAATTAACTGCGGACCAGAGAACGGACCACCACCCGACGTGCGTGCACTTGGCCGAGAAAGAGGGGACACCCGGAAAAAAGTGCAACTGCACAACTTCAGGTGTGCTTGAGGGGTGCGTTTTGCGAGACAGAGTCACTTCTGCACTTTGGTGGCGATGCGCACGGTGACTTCTTTGTGCACAGTCCGGGATGTCCGACGGGCTCCCGTTTTTTGTCGTCCACCAGAGAGAATGGCCAGCGCCAAGCGCAGCCTCACAGAAACACAACGGATGCAGTTTTTTCCTCGAAATCCTTGCCACCGTCGGAACGCGCACCGAGGGTCGCACCCGTTTATCGACTAGATATCACTCCGTTAATTCGATAACCGTAGTCAGGGGTAGTCGCCGATTGATCGAACACGCTCGTCTTGCCGTTTCGGAGCCGCTCGAAACACTTCTGACTCTGGTTCTGCTGCTGCGGCTGCTGTTGCCACCGTGCCGTGCTCGTCTCGACAACTGACGATCGAGACGAAAATTCATGCAATCGGAAATCTATGACTCGTCCTCTCTTGATGTCGAAAGGCCACATTCTTTTTTTTGCTGCTGCCTCCCAACACAAGGGAGTTTTGCCACTTGTCTAAGCCGCGCTAACTCCTCCCTATCGGTCCCGGGTTATGTACCGGTTCCGGTTGAAGTTGCTGTATCCGGCGAGGACTGCTACCCTCTATCTCTGTCCGGCGCTCGCAGCCGACACGATATAAGGGTGGTGCGTCAAGGGTGGTTCGCAGCAGTTGGGACAACAAGCAACAGTAACCTCCAGTCCGAACGGTGACGTTGACGGCGAAGATGATGGCGCCGAGACCTGGTTGAAATCGAAAATGATGCCATATCGGAAATGGCAGCGAAAGCGAGCTGTTGGCATGCGCAGGAGCCACATGTTTGATGTCGGGTGGTGCGTGGGAGCATAGAACTCGGCACACCAACACCAACGTGCCGAGGCTGCTGCTGGTGGAATCACCGCACCGTTCTAGTACTAAAATGGCCGCAGAAAGCTCCACATCGTAGGGAGCGCTTAGTGTACCTTTATGTATGTACAGCTGAGCTACTGAACGGGTTGCAAAGAGGCTGCACCGTGGCGAGTCATCGATCAACATTGTGGCAGCAACCGGTTTCGGTGGGCAGTGAAGATGTTGCGGCGCATTCAGTAGTTTGGCTGGAATCTGGCACAGGGTGAGTTTGCATCCTTCTTCCGTCGGTATGCACCGAAAGGGTACGACAAGGACTCCGCTCGGTACACCGAACATCACTCACCGAAACGGAGATCATGCTCTACGCTGTGAACATATCGGGATCGAGATTTGTCAAATAGATCTGGACATTTAATATGTGCTTAAATAACTGTTATAATTTATATTATTGTTTTCTATGTTATTTTCGCCAATGAAATAACTACTTTTAAAACAATAAAACAAGTGTACGATTAGTTGTGACTAGATAAAAACTTACAGTAATCATTTCATAGGCTCTTCAAACAGCGCCCGATGAATTTTCATGAACCGATAGTAAGAATCGTATTTAATTATCCGTAATCCCCCGCCTATTATTTAGTTAAAGCACTTACGATCTACTTTTCTAAACCTAACCAAAACTCGTGGAAGAAACATTTTATAAGAGAATAAAGTAGAAAGCTAGTTCAAATTTGATTTGATAAATTTGTATATAAACCTAAGCATTTTTTTAACTGCATTCTCTTGTGTAGTAGATTCTGTGAATGATATAAGGGGAATATTTTTTGTTTATAGATTCTTCTGAATTTAATACTCTGGATGAGGGCCTTACCCGTATTTTGTTTAAAAAAAAGGAGTTTCTTGTTCACTCAATTTACAATACGGATAAAATAAATAATTGAATGATACGTTCAACTATTTTGATTTATTAATGATACATTAATTAACTGAATGATACATTCAATTATTTTCTTTATTTCTGAATTTTTTTTCTTATAAATTGGTCGATATTTAGTTTCGTTCGATTTAATTTTATTGGAAAACTATTGAAACATTTGGGATAAACTAAACGTCTAAGGACAAACTTTGCGAGCTTTCAACACCATTGTAAATAATTCTTTGTAGTATTCTATTTGTTAAAGCTTACTGACTATTTTGTTGCCGATTGGGACTTCCCAGTTTTGCTGTTCATGCATCATTAACTTGTGTTGATATCCGGTAAATGATTTAAGGCAAAAAAAAAAATATTTCGGTTTGCAACCCATCATTGAAAGGGTTAAACTATGTCAACTTTTGTGCCTGAAAATGACGTTTAGCGGGGATTATTATTTTTCTGCTCCTCTTGAAGAAAACTGCTTCGAAATTGCACCAAATGCTTGTCGGGACTTGTGTTTGGAAGATCGCAGTGCTTTGAGTGGTTTAAAAAATTTCAAAATGGCGATTTTGACTTTACAAAAATAAGCCTTGAAGGACTCCAAAAAACGAACTTTCTGGTGGGACAGAAAGGTGTGGTGTTTCACAAGCTCCTAAAAGCTGATGAAAACGTTAATTCCGATCGCTACTGATAACAAATGATCAATTTGAACCATGCATTGATCGAAAAACAACCAAAAAGCCCTTTTGTTATCAACAATGGAGGCGCCTAGTAGGCCGTGTAATCATACACCAGGCACCTAAAAAAAGCAAAAATGTTTCAGGATACTATCAAATCACTTGGATGGAAGCTGCTATTCCTCCCCACGTTATTCACCAGACTTGGCTCTTTCCGAATATCATTCTTTTTGGCTGACACACACCTAGTATTTTATCATTTCCAATTATTATTTTTTGTAGTCTGATATAACTTTATTTTTATTACTTGACATTAGGTTCATCAACATTTAGTAATGTTGCATAAATAAATGAAAATGGTTGTTGGTTTACTTTTACTTCTGGAGTTTTATAAGCTCAATATACAATTTGCTGAATTTTTTAACTATTCTTTTTACATAGAATCGGTATACCGATTTGCTCAAGAATGTTAACAGAAACAATAAAACAAAATGAGTATAAAACTTCTCTTCCAAAAAACGCATAAAAAACAATTTTCCTTGTAATATCCTTGGCTTGGCCCCGTTTGGCACCAACCATAATCGTTATCGACTGAAAACCCCAAACAACCTGCTTCCGGTTCCGTTCCTTCCCAGCCTTTACCCTTTGTCAGCTGAACTATGACACGCGCTTTTTCCTCTTTTTGCTTTTCTCACCGCTTTTCGTTTTCTATGTATCATTGCTGCAATAAACTCACACCATCTCACTATTTCTCTCTTTCTGACAACATAGCACATAACAGAAGTATGACGTCACAACGGAATGGCTACCGCCGGAGACCACGCCTCCAACGTTTGGCCGAGTTTTGCGAACACTTCGAAGGACTACGAACCGGAAACACGTGACCGGAAGCAGCGGTAGCAGGTAGGGGATTCAGGACGCGCAGCAAACGGGAACGTAAAAAGTCATCCCTTTTCGACTTATGTACCCGAAAGCCGTGCTGGCCGTAAAGTGGGATTCCGTGCGACAGTTGCTTTCCAACGAACGAACACATAAAAACCACTTGCTCTTAACGATGGGCCCCGTAACGGTCGACCCTTCCGGTCACCCCCGGGCCACCCGGCAGGGGTGGTTTGCGAGGTTAAACATAGATCGAAAAAGCAAAACATAAATATTCAACACGAAGCCAGAAGACGCCGGATGCGAGGAGGCTGCGCCGGGTCGAAGGGAGATCGTTCGATTCTTTGCTCGTGGCGTCGTGTTTCTGTTTTTCGATTCCGAGCCTCCTCGATTTGTGCAAATTTTCCACTCTCCTCGATCGATCGGTGGGTCGTGTTTGGCCGCCGCGAGTGGTACACACGCATACAAACCCAAAACCTGTTACCAATACCGTCGTTCGACATCCGTGACACTGTCGGGTCACTTCACAGTCACCGAACAAGAATCATCTGAGCTTAGCTGATGGCGGGGGGAGGCTTTCAGATCGAGAGCATTAACTTTTGCGAAATGAGGAAGCCAACTGGGACCGGGTTTTAGGAAGGATCGGCGCGGCAGAAACGATGGCCTCGCATCCAATCAGGCGAACACAAAACGCGGTCCAGGTCCGGCAACCGTTTAGCTTTTCGCTCTCATTGCGTGAGTTGATATATTGATTTTTAACTAAAAATAAACGCAAGCTTTCGCCTCGCTCGTCCTTCATTGACGGTGCGTGTTCTGTTTGATTTGCTTTTTTCCGTTTTATCCGTATCCTTTGTGCTTTTTTGCGATTGCGATTTAGCCTTGCGAGTCGAAAAATCAAAATGGAAGCCCGCTAGAGGTCACTCGATCGGCATCGGCTAGCGATGAGACGATGTTCGGAAGTCAGCTGGAAATGGCCCCAGAACGTGACCCTTTTGAACGGGAAGCGCGTGGCTGCATTTGCAACGTCCGAACGTCGTCCTGCGAATCCTTCTTTCGGCTGACGGCTCGACAGTCGGCTCGAAATGCTACCCGTGACACGGTGTTGCGACCCAAGCCGGATGTCTGATAATTGATGCCGTTCTACGGTGGACCGGCCTTTAATTGGGTTTCGCTGCATCGCCGATAAACTGATTAACGGAGTGATGATGATCATGCCGTGATGCTGCCGCCGGTGCAGGCTTCGCTGCAATTACCTTCCGATTTTTTTTTTCATCCGCATTCGCACTTCGGAAGTGGTGCTGTGCCCGTTCGCCAGTGCTAGATCCTTGCATGTGCAGTGTGCAAGGATTGAGCGATTTATTCGTGCAATGACCGCTATTACGTCGTGACCCAACGATGGTAGTCGGCTACCGAGTGGTGGAGCAAATGGAGCATAAAATTAATGGCCGTCGATGGCCGTCGATGACTTTTATTTTGTTTGCTTCTCTGCTTGTTAACCGCTTTCGATGCGGAGTTTCACGAACAGGAGACGTTTTTTATCCTGTAGACCGAATATTTTGTTTCTAGTGGAAAAAAATCCACTGAAAATTCACGCTTTCTGTTTTATAGTTTTTGCAGTAGTTCTTGTGGGTTTTACTCACTATTACAACCATATTTATTGATTATATAACGGTCACTCTACTAGCACAGCATTGTTGCGCAGAATCGCGCTATAGCGCAAAGTAAAATGAGGGTAGGTATCACACTAAGTAACGATAATGTTCAATTTTGTTTCAAGAAAACCAACACTGATATTTTTAACTGACGATAACAAAATTTTACTGCACTACTCGTTCACTCACACACAGTATTTATTCGCCAAACATTGTATAATTAAAATTTTAAAATAAATTAACCCAGTTAAATTATAATAAAAATTTAAATTCATTCTGATTACATTTATAAAAACTAAAGAGAAAATAATTAACGTCAATCGATAGTTTATATTCGGACTGTGATCATTATTTATTGAAGCATTGAGTAGCAAAAGCTAACATAAATGAAAACGCTTGAAATCGTTTCATTTATGAAGAAATGATGTCAAGTACTTCAACTCATATTCTTTAAAAAGGAACATTCTACAAAACCCTATCCTGATTAACCAACCCTTCTGTCTAATGACTGCACAGCCTCTGCATCGTCTTTACTGAGGATGCCGTAAAATACCTCAGCATGAAACTCGCATCGATCACAATTGTTTCTCGAGTAAGCTCGATGGCGAACATTTCAAACTAATTAGCTCGCAGAACACGGACCAAAGAGCGTGAGCGTCATCATCCACTTCGGTTCGCAGACTCCTAGGCTGGAAGTATGTAGCTCGCAGTCGCTACCAAAACATCACCGACGAACCCGACCCGGAACCGGACGCAGAAGGGAAACATTATAAATCTAACCCCTAATCCTACTTAATCTTTCCACTTGCTACCCGCCGCCGATTTGGTGACGCAGACGGTGACGGTCCCGTTCCTGCGCATCAGTCAAATTACCGAATGGCAACTCATGGCCACCAGCCAGAACCAACGCATGCACACACTCTCGGAGCAACCGAGTTGCGAACGGAAAAGTTTTCCGACCGTCCCCACTGGGGCCGGTGGAGCCATTTCCACTTAAATTCGATTTTCATTCCCGTTCCGCTCGTGTGCCCGTTTGGGAAAAGCCATCTTTTGGCGAAAACAGAACAGAATGGTGCCCGTGGTGTAGACAAGGAGCGTCGCGTAGCGAGATCCTTGCAGAGTGTCCTACGTGAAGCAAAACCACCAACCGACCAACCGGGGGGCAGTTAAGTCCCGGAGCAAACGGTAATACGATGCAAAAGTGCCATCAGAGAGCTGTACGGTGGGCCTTAAAACGGAATCGGGGCCTCCATTTTATCGTTCCCGCCTGTCTCCCTGGCGCCCCCCGAGGCACGTCGACGTTAATGGAATATTGAAAATTTGTCACAGATGTTAAATGGCGGCGGTTTAATCTAATATATAAGCACCATAGAATATAAATTATACATAAAAGATAACATTAGAAAAATAATTCCTGTTGATTGAGTGGTGCCGCCGTTGGCCGGGGAAGCGAACGCCGAAACGGCAGACGACGACGATGATGATGAAAGACTTTTCGTCGTCGTCCACGGAATCCACGACGAGCCTAGACCGCCCCCGGGCGAGGACACGCTTAAAGGACGAACTTTTATTCGAATCGATCGGTGCAGCGGTGTCGACTATCGTCCTGCTCGCTGGTGGTCGGCGTGGCCGTTGACAAATGTTCACCAATATTGTAGAAGCTTTTGACTTCATTTGCATATCCCCCGGACCCGACTGGAGCATCGGTGGATCGGATTGGAAGGGTCGATGAAGCTTGGGTGTTGGTTTTTGCATACAGATGAACGTTGGCCCCGTGTGCTGCGAGCCGTGCGAGGATTTCAATCGAATAAATCCGGATTGCTTTATGATTGATAGGCCAAAAGGCTTGGCGTTTTGCGTGGCCAACAACGGTCAGGTGTGGTCGAGAACCGGGCGATTGCATTTCGGATGGGTAGACTGAGGGATGCCGTACGCACCGTACTGCATCGAAAACGGTGTAGGATTTGAGCAATGAAATGCAGTGAGCCAATGCACTTGCAATGCTAGAGAATAATTTACAAAATAGTAGTTCTTGGCTAAAGTTTTGAAACTTTGTACTTTTTTGGCTGTGTTATGTGAGCAGTTACTAAATTTGAGGACAATGAATTAATCATATTTTAAGTCCTATACGAGAAACGACAATGTTTTTACTCTTGCCCTTAGATAAAACACCTCTAACTGATACTAAATAGTTTAATAAAGGTGTTATTATCATATCCAGTCCTTCATGTTCGTCTACTACTGTGGCCAACAAATAACGAAGATTTAATCATAACTCAAAAACTCTTTTTTTATTCGTTTAAACTTATTTCTTCTTCCTCAAAGTAGTCCTTCCGGTGTACAAAGAACTTGTGCCAACACGTTTTTCCCCATTTTTGCCAAAACATGCCACAAAGTTGTATGCGTTCTTCGTTTCGGTTTCTATCTCCTCTATGGATAAATGGTGTCCATGGAGCGGTCTCTTAAGTTTAGGGGATTAAAATCCGATGGTGCTAAATCCGATGAAAACGGTAGTTGCGGAGCGATATGAGTCGAGTTTGTGGAAAACTGATCACAAAATGATCACGAAAATGTGACGCAAAAACATCACGTTTTATGCATCAATCGACATTTTACTTTTCTGAGGCCCAAAAGATCACTCAAAATGGATTCCACTGATCCTTTCGATATTCCGAAAAGGTCAGTAAGATCTCATACTGTCTATCAATGATTTTGAAGCACCAATTCTTTGAATTTGTTCACGTGTAGCGCATCAATTGATATTGTTGATCGTCCTGACTGTGCCTCGTTTTTAACACTTTCCCGAGCCTCTTCGTACATTTTGTACCACTTATAAACTCCTGTTTCCGATAGAGCTTGTTCATCAAAGGCCTTTTTTCACATTATCAAACTTTTTGGCAGCAGAAAATTCATTCCTCACACAAAAATTTAATGGAACTGCTTTGTTGAACAATTTTTGACATGATGAAAAACGAAGAATTCTCTTTTAACTGCCTACAAAAGGACCCGCCATAAAAACATTAATAGGTTATTTTGATGCATAATCGGGCACAGATGTTGGTGAATGTGATGCCAACTTCGAAATGAAGCTATTTGTCCCTATTCTCCTTACATTTTGACATTTTGGCATTACATTTTAAAATAATATGAAAAAAATCAAAAGTTTGATCGCCTCTATTGGAAAACTAACTTTTGGAGTCTTGTTCCATGGCGTAGTGTAAAGAGGCTGTTGTGTGTATGATTGACACTTTACACACATAATTTACATTAATTCGACAAGCTATACATTAATTCGAGCAAGCTTCAACACCAACAGCAATCGCGATATTTATCACAACTTTGGTTGAAAAAGTGTAACTGAATATGTCTTTCGAGGTAATTTTTGGTAATCTTTTTGGTTCGGCCAGTTTTCGTTGAACAATTTTCAACAATAACATAAACGCGTCGGGGAAGCTATAACGGCTAGCTGATGGCTGCAATGACGGTTGATGGTACTAACATTGATAACGCCGTTTCCCAAGGACCTTTTGCTGATATTGGACCTTATAGTTGCGTTTTCCATACTAGAGCATTCTGCTGGGAAACGTTTGTCCATTCGAACAATCAATTATGCCACTGCCAGAAGGTGCATCATAAATGCTCAAAAAGTAGTGCTTTATTCCTCCATCAGCCGGGGGAACGATATGACAACATCATAAAGGACTTTGGTTCCCAGTCCATCAACCGCCCAACCGTCCAACGACCGTAAGACCCTTTTCCAACGCGTTTCACGGTACGCAAAAAAGGTACACCGCACATTATCCAATAAACATTCAATAAGTGCCCGATTTACGCGATAAACGGCGGTGCCCACAATGCCCTAACCCAATTCTGTTTGCCATTCACGCTGAGCAAATGATTAGCCAACAACGGGCCAACGTCGGGCGAGGGGCGGCGGCGGCGGCTATCCTCCGGGTTCTGTTTGTTTATTGAGCATACGCTCTCCGTTCGCTGCATACGTCGCCACACTTCCAACCAATTTCGCGAGACGTTGTGTCACTATTCTAGCGCCACGCGGTTCCTCCTCCGCGACCGCCTCGAACAGGCGCTTGTTCGGAGTGACAGGAAGTAGAACATTTTCCAGCCCAGGTCTCCAGGTACCGTCTCGGTCTCGGCGGCTCCCGCCCGGAACCGGAACCGACGTTTACATCACCGCGCGAACTATCCACCCCTATCCGGAGTTTGGAAAATGGTTCAAATGGCGCCCGGGCACGGTTGCGATGGGAAAATGGGAGGTGGACCGGAACAGCGGTAAAACAAACACACTTCACTTCCACCGAACAGTCAGTCCGGCTCCGGTGGACAGCCGCGCGCTCCTGATGGGCTTGATGTGGGCGTTTTCGGAGGCCAGGCAAAGCAAATTGCAATCGCAACTCGGCGCGCGCCACGCAAATGTGAAATAAATTTCATCAAATTTTTCCGAATCTGCTTTTGACGTGCCCAACATTCCGCCGGTGCCGCCGGCACGCGCATCTTTGCGGCGGACCACGGCAATAGGCAGCAAACAGCGGGTGGAAAATCGTTCACCGGTTCGTGCTGTTGGGAAAATGGGAAACTCAACTCAATTCCCGGCCCGGACTGTCGCGTTCGCATGGGCGACCTCGGAGCGAAATCATTTCTATATTTCATTCACGCCGTTATGAGCATTAATCGCATGATTTGATTATACCAACATACTTTTTTGCTGCCTTTGCAATGCGTGAAGCAGAAACTGTGAGTGGTGAGCGGAGCGGACGGAAACGGAATTGATTCCGGTGCGTCGCGTGTTCCGCATGTGGGAACTGTTTGTTTTTATGGTCCATCCCGGTTGCCGTTTGTCTAAAACATACGAATTCTAACATAAAGCTTTTCACGTGCACTGGTCAACTTTCCAAATGTTGAAGGGGGTTGAAGGTGTTTTAAACATAGCTCTTGTTGCTTGTTAGGACCCATGAAATGAAATAAGTTAATCTGTTCCTTAATAACAATAGTCGAACCCTCGAGACAAGCCATGCGTTAAAAAGAGGTGAATTCAAAAACCTTAGGTAAAACTACTCATTCTAACAATCTAACAAAAACACTGTTAGCAAGCTGAACCTCAATGTATTTTATATGCACTCGTATTCTTATGTATTCATAATGTTATATTTAATTATGAATTTTCACCCAAAAGGTAAGTGAATTCGTACGTAGTGAGGTAAGTGAATACTCGACGCGTACTTTGGCTTAACGAACTTTACACAAGTTTGGTGTATGTGTCTAAATAATTTCTTAAACCCCACTTAGAGGGTACCAGGAAGCTATGTTTCAGGATCGGGCAAAGACCCAGCAAACGCTCGCCTGATGGACGTTTGCCCATTTAAACTAAATTGATTCAAATGGAAAATGACTCTGTTATGACAACCGAAGGTCCTGCCCACGGCCAGGAGTTTCCTAACGACGTGCTGTCCCCGCCAGACTATTGTACCTTAACGGCAGTAGTTGGATACTTCTTGCACCGGCTTTTGGTTCAATTTTTCTCCCTATTCGCTTCGCAGCAATAATTTGGTCATACGAGGGAGACAACAATTGAAGTTGCAGTTACCGCGCGTAGGACGCGTCCAGTTTGATGAGAGCATTCTGTTTCTGAATGCCGCCGGCAACCTACGATTGGCATCCAGCCCGTTTTTGTTCCTGGCAAGAGATTTCGGTAAAAAGCCCAGTCTATAAAACAAAGGTCAGCATATTATATCAGCGAATCCGAATCTTTGGGAAGCAGTATTCCTGTTAAAGGTAGCCATCTTTTGCTTTGGTGTTTCCACCGAAATGCCAAACCCGTAGCATCACAAATGCTGAACTTAACTCATTCGATTGACAAAACTGTAATTTATGTTGATTGAATTACCACCCCGCTCCTCTGCCGATCGTGCCGCTCGCTGGAGGAACATGCCAGGTCCTGCCCGGAATACTGACTGCCTGCATTAGACGGGGCAGTAGTTCATCGTTCGTTAGGTGTCGACGTTCGTGTTCCAGCACCCCGAGACGCTGCCAGGCAACTTTGAACTCAACAAATCAAATCAAAATAAATCAAATCACCGAAAAATAAAAAGGAGAACACCAATGTGCTGCGATTGTGTGTATGTGCATTGTGAAACTTTTCGTGGGCGCCCGGAGGAAGGATGTGCGAGGCCACAACTTTTTCCCGTCCGTGCAGATTTCGTTTCGATTTTGTCACTCTCAGAGCTCACGTAGGCCACCAAGAGGGCAGCAAAACAAAGCAAAAAAAACGTACGAAACACTCTCTGTGGCGGCATGGTGCGACCCTTCCAATGAACAGCTCAAGATCTCTCGTTTTGGGCCCCGGGGACGGGTTAAGAGGAAAGATTTCGGATGACTACATTAAAGGGAAAACGTTAACAAGCTCGATTCGGAAGGCAATCGTCCTGCTGCTGGTGGTGGTTCCAGCACTTGAAGGTTGCATCAGGTGACGCTGCCAGATCTAGTCTAGTCTCGAAAAGTAGATGCAAGTGGATTGAAGGAGGCCCAAATACGGGATTCTCCTCACGTTCAAGACTTGTAAAAATCAGCATGTATCCCGTGTGGCTCAGTCATTGACAACTATGAAGAATGATTTTATGAGCGAGAAAACATAAAAAATTGTTGCACACAATCAGTAATGTTATTAAAATAAAAAACGCTGTAAAATTAGAACAACTATGCATTTGCTGCAATAACACTACCAACTTTCATCGCATTATAATGATTAGCAATGATTTACTTAAAGCCTTGGCATCAATAATACTTAATTTAACTTACTTTGCTTTTGTATCTTTGTTTCCTGTTCGTGTATCAAATCTATGACACTTGTTGAGTTTTGAACTGCAGGATTTTTTTCTAATTGTGGTTTTGTCCATAAAATTAGTAAGTAAGTCCCAATTCACTCTTTTATTCATACCCAAAACTGTTCAATCTATATATCAGGTTGGGGAAAAAGTAATCGACGTTTTTCACGATAGATATCTTTGTACGATCGATACTTCACGAGATACCGATCACTAGTTTCATGTTTAGGTTCGTTTTAAATCTGATACTTTACACTTAAAAAAATGCGTTCATTGTTTTTTGTTTGTTCCATACGTTTGTGAGTTACAGGGTGTTAATAATGGAGGTAAACGAAGTGAAAAATTCGGTACTTTCTACAGTTTTTGTCCGAAAAAGGAGAAAATTCAAGCTAGGCCGCTGAAATTTTGCATGGTGTTTACGGTGCCGATACTCTAACAGCTAGTTGCGATAAATTTTGGTTCCGTTTACCCGGTTCAGTTATTTTTTATGTTAAAGCCTAGGCAGACACGTCATCGAAAATATCGATAAAATCACATAACGAAATCGAATCATTTCTTAAACGGATGGGTACTGGGGATGAGAAATGGGATAAATACAACAATACTGTGTGAAATCGGTTGAGGTCTAAGCGTGGTGAAGCATCTTAACCGGTGGCTAAACCAGGAATAACGTCTAGGAAGGTTCTACTGGGTATATGGTGGGACTTGAAAAGAACCGTTTATTGTGAGTTGCTTCCGTGTAGCTAAAGACTAAATTCAGATCTCTACTACCAACAACTGCACGGTTTGAACAATCCTACACCGTTTTTTGATGCAGTACGGTGCGTACGGCATCCCGCAGTCTACCCATGCGAAATGCAATCGCCCGGTTCTCGACCACTCCTGACCGTTGTTGGCCACGCAAAACGCCAAGCCTTTTGGCCTATCAATCATAAAGCAATCCGGATTTATTCGATTGAAATCCTCACACGGCTCGGAGCACACGGGGCCAACGTTTATCTGTATGCAAAAACCAACACCCAGATTTGGTGCAGATTTTGGCTGATTGCTTCTTCTGCGAAATTGAAGCTGAGAACTTGGACGCCATTTGGGTTCAACAAGACGGTGCTACGTGCGATACAGCGACAGCTACAATCGATATTTATGTTATGCGAACAAACCAGCAACTATTGACAACTTCAAGATCCTAACTCAAGATACTATTGACTACTAGGACATTGGGAACTAGGACAACAGAGAGCACCTACCCCAAGGATTGTCAGAACACTTATCAACCAACTTGTTACCCAATGCAATGCTAAGGATCATCGAAACATTATCGGCGGCCGACGCGACCACGGCACCTCGAGTTCCACCCTCCGTTAAGCGACGAACTGCAAGCGACGGGGAAAATCCAAGACCGGGAAGAACGCGATCGCGAACCGTAGCGTAAGCAGATAAGGGCTAACGCATCGATCGGCGATCGGCACGACGATGAGTGCGACGGACGGCAGGGAAAGAGCGGCAATCGGCACGATGGGAAACGATGCACTCGGTAACCGAAAATCCGGAACCCGACTTGGTCAATTCGTAAAACAGGCGTTAGAGCAGGATAGAACTACTGATAAGGTACGCGCGAACCGAGAGGGACATAAATTATTGTGCGTATATAAGAAAGTTAAACGGGCCGCTGTTGGCCGATTGTTAGATTCAACCTCGAAGTGTCCGTACAATTATTCTACTACGAAGGCTCCGCAGTCCGCTCAACCACGTCAAGTGTTGTATGAGTAAGTAACCATTATTTGCAAGGACGATGTTTGATCCTTGCATCTTAATGTGAGTGAAGCGACGGAAGCGTATTGAAACTGCGCCCTTTTTGTTCATTACGCATTGTTAAAACTGAACGTAGAACACGGTCCAAGTCTAATTAATCAGCAAACTTGTTCCTCCCAAAGCAAAAGTGTGCATCACCCCAAAGTTCGTTGTTCGACAAGCACATTACAGTGTCACATCATTATTTAGCTAAGTAATGAAGATTCTGTTATCACCAATTTATTTATAAACCATAGATTGTTCGCAACTACGTAGTCGCAATTTTAACCAACACCAAGATAACGCTGTTCTTGTTTCTTTACTGCTATATAAAGCGAATTTTAGACCCTTGAGCTCATTTGTGTATTTTGGAAACGATAAGTCAGCAGAGTGTCGTAGTGAAGTGTGTTTCGGAAGCATGGTGCCTCTAGCATGGACAGTGTTCTTGTGCTTCGTCAGCAGTGCTAGATCGGGTGACGCGATTTACAACGAAACTGCTTCTGCTACACCAACTATTGGTAGCTTCTCTGGATATGCTCTCGAGATGCTCATGGTAAAGCTGGACCACATGCAGCAAAGTGTTCTGCAACTACAGATCGAATTGGCCAAGCAGCGGGAAGAGGTTGCGCAAAGCAAGGCGCACATGACCGTGGGACTAGACCAAATGCAGCAAAGTTTTCTGGGGCTACAGAGCGAATTGGCCAAGCACCGGGAAGAGGCTGCGCAAAGCCAAAATAACAACGATAAGAGCCTGGTCGACATTAACGGCCCTATTATGGTTCTCGATTCGAGTCGTCGAACGTTCATTCCGTTCATTTTGAGTTCATTTTGCTATAGCTTTCTCTTTCTGCCTTCGCTCTTGGTGTATTCTGCTTTCTCTCTTGTTGTGTTCACTCGAACGGTAGAATTTCCGTTCGAGATCCATAATAGGGGGGTAAGAGGGCTGTGCAGAACAATTTCGATTCGATGCGTCGATTGGAGGATGATGTTGGACGCAACTTTACTCTCCTACAGGAACGATCATGGCAGATCTTGACGCGAATACTTACGAATGTCACAACGAAGACCAATCCTCTTTCATATGCACCCTATCGCTCGTGCAGTGACATTGGGAATGCAAAGACTGGGGCATACATGATCCAGGCGAACGATGAAAGCAAACAATTTCTGGCTCGCTGTCAGCGGGATATGCAGGCTGTAGGCATCTGGTTAGTGATACAGTTCCGATTCGACGGATCGCTGGACTTTTATCGCAACTGGACCGAGTATCGGAACGGTTTTGGTCACATTAAGAATGAGTTCTGGATCGGACTGGAACGAATACATCAGCTGACATCGGGGCGACCCCATGAACTGATGGTTGAGCTGAGAAACTTTAGGGGGAATTATAAATTTGCACTCTACTCAGCATTCGAGATCGGTAATGAAACCGAACAATACAATCTGAAAACCCTTGGAGCGTACCACGGAACTGCAGGCGATTCTCTGTCACATCAAAAGAATATGAAATTCTCGACGTACGATCGTGATAATGACATGCAGGGCTTAAATTGTGCTGAGATACATGAGGGTGCCTGGTGGTACAACCTCTGCAGTCAATCCAATTTGAACGGGCCATACAAGAATACAGTAGATAGTAAATCAATAAACTGGTACCACTTCAGCAATTCCCATGAAGGACTGAGCTTTTCAAGAATGATGATCCGACCAAAATAAACTCTATTGTATATTCGCTCAGGATCAGCTGTGCGTTATCCATTCACTACTAAAGGCAAGAAAACCTCCAAAAGGTCAACGTACGTCTCGAAGACTCGAAATAATCATCCTACAGTATGAAAATGCACGATAAAACGTGGCCAAAAAGGAGAAGACCTTAAGCGCCAAACGTCAAATCAGAATAGCATCTGCTTCGGGCCACAACGTACGCTTTGCTTAGTCTGGAAATCTTAACCCGAGCAGCGACTACTTTTATCACTATCTTCTTCTACAAATATAAATAATCTATATCTTCTTCTTCTGTATGTATAAAAATGGTTGTTTGTCTATCTGTACCGCATTTTCTTCAAAACTACTGCGTGAATTTTGCACAGCGTGGTTTTGTGACCCCGGATTGTGAATAGGAAAGTTTGACCCGAAGGAAGGTTTCGAGCAAATCGAACCAAATTCGGCAGATGGGAGTTTTGGCGAAGGGGAAATGTTGTGATGAATGTTTGAAACCTCTCCCCTCTTCACAAAGGGGGGCTCCCATACAAAATCTGGGTTAATGTAAGCAAAGCTCGGATAATTTTCAAGCAATTTAAGCCAAACTCAGGTGGTGCGAGTTTTGACATGTATCCAACGGGAAGCGAAAAGGGAAGCCGATCGTATACGTCACCGGGAAGCCCGATCATTTGGAATAGAGGACCAACGGGAGGCGGGAAGGGAAACTGAACGAATACGTCACCGGGAAGCCCGATCGTTTGAAAAGTAGGAGTAACGGGAAGCGGAAAGGGAAGCTGATCGGATACGTCACCAAGAAGTCCTCTGAAACGCCTCCCAATCGAGAAATAAGGATGAAATGAGGCGCAGCGACGCGCGTCGGGAACTGCTAGTCCACAATATTTCTGAAGATTATAATTAACAAAATCGTACTAAAACCAGGTTTACTGTTGATCATAGGTCAGCATAATCAAAAAGAATATACATTTTCGAATTCAATCCTTTGTTTAAATTTCATTGTGACAATTGCAATTCATTAAGTTCATTTTCATCGGTTCACCCAATTCGAGAGAGTTCACCCAATTCGAGAGAGTTCATTTACAATTCATTTAGTCTCAGCCTTGACAACTAGATGGCGTTAAAGACGGTTGTGCTATAGCCATCTGTACGTCGGACGTTTGGGCCAAATTAAGAATGTTGTCCGCAAGAGGACGCTAGCGAGTGGTGGGAAAAAGGCCCAAAAGCGGGGAGTCAAAGTTTCCCGAAATAATTTCTCGAAGTTCGGGAAGTTCTAAGACAGAGACCGGGAAGGCAGTTCGAAAATTCAAAGTCAGGTTCGAAAGTCAGTTAGATTCCGAGGCAGAGTTGAATTTCAAAAATTCAAACCTGCGATTGCGATGTGCTATAAAGAGAATCGGAGCTGGATCCTGACGGGTTAGAGGCTGAGCGTGATGCCTTTAAAGCACTACCCATAGCGTAGCGCGCAAGAACACAATGAGTTTTTAAGGGGATAGAGCCAATGGCCCCGCCTGGGTCCTAACCCATGGAGCAACTATGTACTGTGTATGTTAGTTTCGATTTTCCTCCATTCAAAGAGTCCGTTCCGCGTTTAATTGCCGGTATGGTGTCTACAAAAGCATAGGATCACAATGTCAGAATGATAAGACAACCTTGCGATTACTAACCAATCGTTCCCTGCAGTTGCTGCGTTGTATATAATGCTGTTGCTGTTATAACGACGAATGCAGTCCGTTCATGTGTAAGCGCGCCGACGATTCGAAAGCTCGTGGCTCCTTGGGAAGGTACTGTTTACAAAGAGTGTATTGCATGGTGAGGTGAGTTTATTAATTTTAGAACCTTTAGACCGTCCGGAATATCGGTTTCTCCACATCCTCGTACAGCAGAACCTGGCTTGTTGAAGATCTTTAAACCTACCAGCTTATCGGTGTTGACGTTGATCAGAGCAAACAGATATTGCACGATCAGCACTTCGCAAGACATTCGCCCGCATGTTGCCTCGTGACACGCACAAGCGGCTGTGTGTGTTTAAATTAGTGGATCGTCTTGTCAAGTGGAAGATTTACCGGCACGCGTGTTCCGTATTGTTAAACGCTGATAAGGCCAACACTTCATCGGCCACAAATACCGTTTCGAACGTATAATTGATCGTCTTGGGCGATCTTCGCCCAACCCGAAAATGGCCATTTATCTTCTCTCCCTCGAATTATGTTGAGTTCATCAACCCAATCGTAGTGCGGTTACGATGGCTATCTTAGAATAATGCGACAGGAACGGACTTGCAAGGTCACAATGACGTAAAGAGTGATTCACAAAAACCTCTGCCTACTGTTTGTATTGTGGCGTATACAACAATGTCCCCCGGTTCCAGTAATCTTCCGTCGCCATAATTACAATAGTAAACATGGAAGAAATTCACGCGCCCCAGACATGTTCAGGGAGCCGTCGTAATGGCTGATGCCAAGATAGCAGTTTGACCCTGACGCTGACTTTTGTCAAGGAGAAATACTCTAAACACATTCGCTGATTCGCACACCGCGTCTGACCCACTAATGCGACAGCCTGGACGGTCGCAACCGGATTCTAATCAAAACACCCCTCCCCGGAGCAGCCACCGGAGGGCGACGTTATCAGAAAGCAAAGCCGGTGTCTCGGACACTCCAAACCACCGCAACCAGTTTCGCACCACCCCTCGCGGCTAGTCACCGGCGAAAGAAAGTAAAAAGACTGGAAAAAACTGATTCCCGCTCGCTCGCTGACCGATAACCAGATAACCGTACGCGAGAAGTACGCAAAACCATTTACACAACCACAGAAGGAGGCGGCGGCGGCACTGGTGTGCGTCTGAGGCCCCCCCAGTCTTCGTACTGATAAGAAGCCGAAGTCCTACGCAAGAGCTGCATCATTTGAAGCCGGCTAAATCGTTGTCCAATTCGTTCCGACGACTCGTACCGAGCAGTTGTGTGTGAGACTGGTGAGACGGTTGGCGGGGCCAGAGTTCCCGTACCGGAACTTTGTCTTCCTCGCGGGCACGGTTCGGCATTTGGCCAGCAAACGGTTGCCGAAATTGGAGAACCACAGCTCTTTCACTGGCGCAAGCCTAGCTGACGGTGGGGGTCCTAGTCGAAAGTGAGCAGTGAGTCTAGGTGATGGAACAGTTATAGAGAGTGCTGGAACGAATAGATACTGTTTTTGGTTTTCCGATTTGTCAAATTATACACAAAATTATTGGCCCGACGGTTCTTCATCGACCATCTGCGATGTCGTAGGCAGCTGACACAACGGGTAAGTAAAGTCCCCCGATACGATAAGCAACTGTGGATGAGATACAACAAAATGGCAATTAGCACCACGTGAACCCCTAGTGACCGTCGTCCGTCGTCGTGTTCAGTGTTTACCTAAAAGGACACATTGTACAACAAGCGCAGACCTGTCATCTTGCTCTTGTGCGAAGTGTTTTAATAAAAAAAAATCAGCCTGATAATAGCTTATCAGCAGGGGTGTTCATGCTAGACCGCAAAGTTTCGCTCGCAGGATCACCGGTTCGAGCTGCCTCGATCCGGTTCGGCCATTATTTACACTCCCGGTACGATACGGAATGAACACCAGACGTAGGAGATAAGTACGACAATTCATCTACAAATAGTCCCTTTACGAGCCCATTAGCCCATAGCTAATAGTAGGGTCAGTGATGTAACCGGATGCGATCATTTTTCGCCCAGATCGTAGTTGTTACTTGCTATTGTTACGCCCTAGCATCGCGTTACACCTTCCCAGCAAATCCTACGCCATGCCGTGTAAAGGCGATCGTACCACGCTACGTCGTTGACCTTATGCGTGGAGCACTAACCGAAGCTGCTCCTTGTGAGCGGAAGATCAGTCTACTACCGCCAAGTACTGCGGGTCAAGTTTCCTTTTTGGGGGTAGCGAGGGTAGGCCACACAGGGAGCAATTCATTTCACCGGTTCGGTCGTACGACTCAGCCGCTTAACAGAGTTCCGAGTTCCGAGAGTTGGCTTTTACGGAGCTATTTTAAAGCTGGTGGTTCTCTACGGCGACTTACGGCAAAGATGACCATTGTGAATGAACTGATTGAGAAATTGTAGGAACTGGACGATGAACATAACAAAATCCCAAGCCCGAAAACGAACGTTACTCTCAAGGACGTTTGTTTACGGATCACTTATCGGAACGAAGGATGACCTCGACCGGTAGTAGCCGCTCATTGGGTTATCGCAGTGGGCAGAGGATCATGCTGATGCTCCCGCGACACTGGAATTCGGAACCCCGCGGCGATTGGGCGATGGGAATAAATTCCGGGATGTTGGTGCTTTATGCCTCTAATCGCAAGCAAGGCTACTAATAATGGATTTAAACGTCGCAATATGGCGCCCTTTAGAAGGTCACAATACATCATGGTTCGGTTGGCGGAAGAAAAGTATCTCTGGAATATTACGGGGCTTTCGCTCGACGGAACGTTCCAACCTTCGCACAAATGGCGAGAGTGGCTGGGCATCCTTTCCGGAAGTGTGTTCAACCGCGCCATCATCAATCTTACAAAGGCACCCCGTTTACAAGCCGGACTACAAGCCTTCTCCAGATTTTCTGCCCTCGTGATGATGAATGCTAAGTAAGCTTCGACTTGATAATTTATCCATCGTTTAAGTCCTACGGTGCAACGGCCACGTGGGGTGCCACTGCTTGATTCGTTTATTAACTCCGACGGTCGCCGTCTACTTCTGCGCTTCCCGGAAGAGTGTGGCGAAGATCTCAGCCGCTGCTTTCTCTTGCCAGTTGCCCGTCACACCCGTAGTGTTTGCTTTAGTAATGCCGAATGAAGAAGTGTGTGAACGTAAGAACTCTGAAGCCAAGCGACGGCACTGTGTCAAAATGGCCAGTAAACGAGCGAGCAAACCATTATTGAGTCATTACCACTGTCAACCACCCGTCCCCACCCGCCCACACTCCCCGGCGCCGGAAGGAGGACTTGTCGAGTGCCATCAGGTTTTTTTTTGTCCGGTAATCACTTCTTAACGCCTGAACGGCTGAACAACGGCGGTCTACCTTTTTTCGACTCTAGCAGCGAAAGTATTGGCATCTGATGTAACGATAAGCTGTGGAACATCAATCACCTCTCAGGCGTGTTGAGAGGAAAGCCTCGCAGAGTTGCGCACATGTGGCGCCTCTAGGACGGGCGGCGGATGAATCCAGACGATTCGCGTAACTCTTTCAAGTGGCGCAAAAAACGACCACTGGGAGCTTCAAGAAAAAATAGGACTCCACCGGTCGGAATTGCGCGGCAGCAATCGCGACCCGGTCAAATGAAAGGCACCGGGGGGTTAGATGATCCGCGATCTTCCCGGTATCGTGACCGTGGCGCGAACCGTGACACACGAAACTGGCCACTGTCTGTCTGTATATCGTGCTCCTCCCTTGCGTCAGCGTGGCCGATAACGCGCCAGAGAACGTCCGTTCTGGGAAAACATTGTAATCAAAGTGACATTTTGTGCGCCTCTTCTTTGATCCGATCCAACCGGTCAGGTGGCCGGCGCTACCGTGCGCAAGTTATTAAGCATAATCGTGACAGAACGTTCACTTTTATCAAACCGTACGTTCTCTGTTCTGACGTGCCGCGGCGCAAAACGTGACCTGATTCGTAACTCCTCCGGTGATCTCGCTGTCGCCACAAACGCCACAGAGAATGTGCTGCCACTGGACCATTCCCAGTGCAAGTTGATAACTGTCTGGTCAGCGCCGGTTGGTCCAGTGTCTGTCATCGTCTGGTGCCACCGCCGCGTTTCCTAGTTCGATAACGCAACTGCTCGAAGTGGATAAATCCGGAAACGTACGTACGCAACCGAACGCGAACAAAGGGTGCTCTCCGCGCAGAACAGTGAGCCGCCCCGTCTCCCGTGGGGCGAGGTCGTCAAACCCCGTTCCAGATTCAGAGTGACGCCTCTCCGCAGAGACGTACCATGTAAGCGTTTTCTTGGACTTGGGACCTAATCTGCCCACTTTAATCTATTAATCGACGCGCGATAAGCACACACTGGACGAACCCACAAAAACCGGTTCGAACGGCTAGGATCCGCTATGGTTGGACTTTTTCCCAATAGTCTTTAACCTTGGGGGTCCCTGGCTTGTTTACTTACCATCCGTTTATCGGTATCTGGAACAACGATTGCTAAAAGAGATAATTTTCGGTTCGTTTTGAAGGACGGTGTTCCATCCGTTTTTCACGACACGTTACGTGCTGCCAGAATCGCGTAATTAACCTGCCGTCCTGAACGAACACCAGACGATGATTCATGATAGGTGTGACTTTCAGATATACGCTACCTTTTGTGTTTTTGCTCTTCTAACGTCCACCGTTATACGTCATAGACTCAAATGAGCTGGGAAATACCTCTTTCTGCACGGGTGAAGCACCTAACGCTGTTTTCTTTCGTTGAAGTATTTCTTAAATTTATGTCAAAGCGCAGCGATGCTTAAAGAAACTAAGACGTAGACATTTAAGTGTTTATCCGCGAAGGAATCATTTGGTCTACGTCTATGTTTTTTTGTTTCGAAAATTCGTCCAAGCAGTGCCTCAGCAGACAATGAAGACAAACAATATTCCATTAGACCATAAATAAGGTATAATCGTGACTCCTGTGCTTGAAACAATTCATTGTCGAGCCGGAGCGACCTTCTTGCCGCATTAGTACCAATTTAGTAATCTGCTGTAACAATCTGGTCGTTTTGTTCTTCTTCCAACTTCTTCTGGATGATACAAAAATATGATTCATTTCAGGATTATTTTGAGGAGGGTTCGCACCTCAAAAGT
Organism: Anopheles cruzii; assembly: GCF_943734635.1. Taxonomy (NCBI): domain Eukaryota; kingdom Metazoa; phylum Arthropoda; class Insecta; order Diptera; family Culicidae; genus Anopheles; species Anopheles cruzii. The sequence continues at coordinate 58,715,257 of NC_069145.1, forward strand.
AACATCTGACAGTCATAGAGAGTTAACGTAATTTTGTGCTATCTTTCGGCACGTTTTCGATTCGACTGGTCTTCGAGACCAGACTTGGTTCTACCTCTTATCATGCTACGGCTACGAGGCCTATAATGTTTCGGTTCCAGAGCCGCGCTCAGATATCTCTTGAACGCACGCTGATCCTTGTGCACCTCCCCGCTAACACATGTTCGATCTCGCGATCGTGATCGAGCCCTCTCTCGCCGCAAGAGGCTTCTCTCGAGAGCTAGCGGCGCGCGCGCGCAGCTGCTTCGCCGAGCCGGTTCCGCGGGTTGGTGCGGATAAAATCATTGCCCTACTCCGGCCGGACGAACAGTATCGGTTCGGTTCTCGATCGCGATCGACCTTCTCTGCGAATGTGCGGTTTATACTTCAGGGCGCCCGCCGTGCTTATATCGCGCTACTACGCGTGTTACGTTCGCTAACCCTCAGACTCGGAGACCTCAGGACAACAACACTTGGTGCTCGGTGTGCGTGTGGGGCTTTACTGGTGCGCCAGTACGTTTAATTTCTTCCGCTGTTCCGTGTAACGTGTTCTACCGGCGCAAAAACTTGTTCGCCTGTTCGCATTTTGCTGCTGTGTTGTCGGTGATCGTCAGTAGTCGCTGGCAAGAGATGCACCTTCAGACAGGACTAGAGAGGACTTTTGTGACGTTTGTTTGGTTGTGACTCTCTGTGAAAAGGTCACTACACCTTGTGACTGAAACTGGAGCAGGAAGCACCTCGTGTGTGGGTCAACTGTAGAAACGGATGAACCAATTTGCTTCGAAACAGCCCGTTCTAATTACCAGCCCGGCTTGTCCAACAAAGACGCCCATCGCGGCGCACAAAAGCCGTTGAATAATCGCGCATTTTGAACGCTCCCGGCAAAGTCGTGTAAGAAGAGCCCCGGGCCATGCTTGGTCGATCGTGACCATCGAGAGGGTGTCGTGAGGCACGAAAGCAAAAAAAAAACAAACAAATCAACGCGCGAGTTACAGCATCAATCGATCGATCGGGTACCCGATCGGTCGCCATTTTGGTGACGTAAAGCGTTGCACGTAAACGTCATCGACAGATTGCAGCTGCCCGTGTTCATCTCGCGCTCACTGGAGCCAGGCTCGGTTATGCAAACGTAAAAGAGACCCCTCTCCGCTCACTTTGTGACCGCTGTTTGCGTTCTGCAGAAGAATTTTCACAAACACACACGCCGGAGAAGAAAGTGCACGCTCGTGATCGTGCAACGAACACAACAACCCGAGCCCGGGGCCCGAAAAACCGAGCCCCCCGTCGAGCAAACGACCTTGATCTTGGGAAAGTATCGTTTCGTGCGGCGCGAACTCAGCCACCGCGTCCTACTTCACACAGCAAACGGTCGAACGGTCGAGGCGGCGAAGCAATAGAAGAAAGATCGGCACCGCCGAACACGTTTACGTTTGAAAAAAAAATAAACCGAAACGCTCACGAGAAACGAGAAAGGACTCCCCGTTTGCCGGGAGGGCAATTTGAGTGAAATCCCCCGGCGTGCTAGTGGTGATTTCCAAGAGCCCCGTCGGACCTTCCTGATTGACACAGACAGCCGTGAAACGACTTCCCGCGGGGGAAAACAGGTGGATGCGATGAATCTGGTACCGGTGGGTCGGTTCGGTTCGCTCGGGGGTCACGACAAGATTGGCACCGTTTCGCGCATGCTGCCGGACGGTTCGGCCTTCTTTCGTGGCACCTGTCGCAAAGATTCGTCGGCGGGTGTTGGCGCCGCCGTGGCCGGTGACCAGAACCGGGACCCGGCCAGGCTCGACGAGGACGAGGAGGACGACGAGGTGGTGGACCTAAGCCGGTTCGCGAGCGAGAAAGATACACGAGCGTACTTCAAGCGAAAGCTGGCCATCTTCGAGGCGTCCATGATGACGCCGGCCACGGCCAATCGGCGGTTGGCGGCGCGCAAGATCGCGATGGAAAACTACGGCTACGATCTGTTGGACGGGACGACGGCCAGTGGACTCGAGCTCGAGATGGATTGTGTCCCTCCGAAACAGCTGCTGATGTACTTGGTCAGGTAGGTGGCGAACGGAGGGAACCCGGGGCGGCGATCTGTCCTGCGTCTAGGGTGGATGCGTCGTGACCACGGGGTGACCATGATGGGCCATCGTGGCCCTAGGAAAAAGGTCAACGATGATTGACCGTATTGTAGATCGTCTCGAAAGGGCCAAGTTCAAGAGAAATTAGAACGTCTAATGAACGAGAGAGAGAGCGACAGAAAAACTGACATTGATTACAGGACAAGGTTCTGGAGACGTGCACCTCGGGTCACGCGTCCCTCCTCACGTCTATTAGACCAACTGTGACACATCCGGCTCCGGTAATGAACCGTTGATTAAACGCTATTCTAATGTGGTTGACGTGGTTTCTTTGGCGCAACATCGGGGCCTCGTCATCCGTCACGTCGGATAATGTGCTTTATGAAGAGAAAAGGTTTGCCGATGATTGACGATTGTGAAACGATCGACTGCTAAGTGTTCCACAGGTGAAAGGAAACCGTTCTCTCCACGGGTGGAACTCTTCTTTCTACACGATACATTCCATTCCTTAAGCCATGGGGACAGGGCTATTAAATATTACTGGGGTTTCTCCGTGAAAAGTGCATAAACCGTTTTATGGGATTTCTTTTCATCTTATTTCCAAGCCGTGGGCCGGACATTAAGAACATTTAATTGACCGCCGAATGGAATTACATTTTGCAAATCTCGTTCCAGTATGCAAACCATCTTCCGGGCGAGAAAGAAATAACCTGAAACGAAGTCGTAAACACAAATGCCGGCCTGAAACGAAGTCGTAAACACAAATCAAGAAACCCCTTATCGTTCCTTATCGTTTTCTTCTAATATGGCGAGGAAAGCACTAAAAACCTCTCGGCATCGGAATGCGCCGTTTGTCCGTCACACCAAAACGCTCTTAATTCGCGCAGCTTTGCATGATCGAGTGCGAAATTATCCACGCAAATTACGGGCATTAATTTTTCTGTTTCATTTGCTTTCAAACTACCTCAGTAATGACATAAAACGAGTTCTTATTGCGCACGACTGGAAATTTTTATTGCCCTGCGAACACCAATTTCGGGCATCGGGCTCGTTGGTCTAGTTGGTATGATTTTCGCTTAGGGTGCGAGAGGTCCCGGGTTCAAATCCCGGACGAGCCCACCTCCTCCTTTAGAAACTTGCTTTTTTATGTACTTCAATTTTAATCTCTTTTAATTCGTTCACCACAATTTCTGCGATACATCCTTTAGTGTGGCATCAATAAAAATGCTTTTTACGCTTCCTACTCATGTTTTATGCCGTCTGGCCGTTCTGTCAACAACCTGCAACCGGTGCCGATGCTTAGCCGAGCGTGAGCATATAATGTTAAATTAATTTTTGTTGCTGACGCATGTACCAGCAGCACTCGGAGGTTCTTTTGGGAGGCTCTTGTTGTTCGCCTAGAACCGTGTGTTCTTCGTGTCATTAATTTTCTTTCTGGCCACAAAACCTAACCCAACCGTCTGTGACCGGCCAAGTGTTTCTGACGCGCGCGCGCACCGTTCTGAGACCATGTTCAAAGCGCAATAAAACTGGCCAGTCACACCACAAGGGCCACGAAAAAGCCGCGGAAGAAAACGAGGCCAATCGGAGGCACGCAAAAATTTGTAAACAAACCTGACCCGCCTTGACCACCGGTTGCTCTCCCACAGGAGCCCCCCTTTTTCGCGGGGGTCCTAATGCCCAACCTTCACTAAAAACGGCGGAGCGTGAAAAATGAAGGACGCGAAAAGTTCGACATTCCACAAGCGCCCGGATTGGCCGGCCCCCGTCCGTCCGGGACTGTGGCCAAGAAACGCGCAAAATCGGTTTGTTTTTCGTCCGTAGGCGTCGAAGGGTGACCGGGCGTCCGCGCCGGTTCTGGTCTGCTTGGCACTTTGGTTGCGATTGGTTTTTTTTGCGCCCGTGTCTCCTGTAACTGTCATCGGAAATCCAGTTCCCCGTCCGGTTCGGTAGTCCCGGCTGGGGCTGGGAGATAAACGATAGCATCTCGCGGCGAGAAATGCGCCGATTCCGTGGCGCCTCGCCGACGGTTTTATGCAAATCGATCCGGCCTCAGGAATGGCCATTAATCTGGACTGGTTACCACTCCGAGGAGAGGTTGTTGATTTCGCTGCACGGAGAGCATTCACCTTCCCGGGGCGGCCGGATCATTTTTCAAAGACCCTCCACTTGTATTTGTATGCCTTTTCGCTGTCGCCGAAGAAACGCTCTTTTGTGGAACGATCAGCAAGGCTCTCGAACAGTCTCGAAGCTAACTTCCGATTTGATCGACCGATAAATTGAGCCATAAATTTAATTGATTTATTTGCATGTTTTCAAACGCTTCCATGGGCGCATTTGTTCTGTGCTAACGAACACCCCAAACGTGTAATTTGGTTTTTACTGCCCATCGGGTCGAAGTTAGTAAACAACAAACAAGAAGCCACCGCAGGTTGTTGTTGACGCGAAAACATTGTACCCCCAAAAAATAGGATACCTTCTTCCACAGGTGACGGCGGCGCAATATGTTGTCTTGGCGGTGACCGCCTGGTCACTCCAGACCTCGGCCGAAAAAAAGGCCTCACAACTTCGATGATCATCAACGTGGTGATTCTGATCACGATTCCTCCGCCATCGCGAAGGATTGGGAATCGGTTGGAGGTCACCGACTCGAACACCCCTCGAGGAAGTTGGCAAAGGTCTGGATCTAACAGAGTAGCCATAGAACAAAACGCCAGGCCGCAGGCGTTAGAACCGCGTTTCCGCAATTCTAGCGACGGGTTCGATTAATACAATTTATTACGCTTGCGATCGCGGCGGAGACGCGCGGTGGTCGGTGCCGTGAGCAAGGGGCCGATCTATCGGCTCGGTCGGATAAAATGTGTTTCCCCCCGATAGAGATCGTGACTCTCGAAAGCTGGACTTGGAGATTTCTTCCTGAAACCGTTGGATAGAGAGGCCCACAGGCCTCACGGGCCGTAGGAAAGTGCAGCAAGAAATGCACCGATGATCGATGGCGGAATTGCACTTGCACTCGCGACAGTGCACCGCACGCTAAAGTAACGGAAGCGAAGCGAAGCGAAAATGTAAATCTACAGTTACTCCAACCTTGAGGCGCGCACCGCTACCCGATTACCTGTTCCAGCGGTCCGGGACAGGACCACAACCACCACACAGGGAGGGAGGGCGGTGGGACATCTTTTCCGAAACCATCACCCGAAACCGGTGACCAGTGCGGCGGGGCAGGGCGGGGCGACTCCCGCAGGTGGCGACCTTCCTCCTCGGAAACCGGTTTCTCTGTGTGACTAATCGTGTGCGCGCTCACGTCGTGATTGTGAACTCACGGCATGCACCGCTTTGCACGCACTTGCGCTTTGCACGCGTAAACATCCGCATGGGACAGTGACACGCAAGCAGGCCAAGCAGGTGGGCCGAGATTACGATCTTCGGGTCGTGACCTCCTGGCCAGTTCCGGTCGCAAGGGAGAGAGATTAGGGGTTTTAGTTTTGCTCCCATTAGTGCGATGGCCACACAGCTTCCGTCGCGCAAGGTGATCAGACCGCTCAAAAAGATGCCCCAATTGTAGATCCCGTCGGAGCGAGCCGTGGTGGTGAATGTGAAGGTCCCTCCGTGGGGGTAGGGCAATGACACCGCTGCTGCTCGCTACAAATCATCTCGGATCAGCCCGCGGGGCACACACTCGAAATTGTGCAAACTTCCCAAACTAAGCGCCACAAGGCCGGAAGTGGCGGGTTAGAGACGAGACCCAGATGGCAGGGTGGCGATTAATGAAACTATATTTTTGCACCAAATGTCCTTCAACTCGAACGGAGGCCTGCGGGATTCCCGAGCGAATTGGGGGATGTTTTTATGCTCTGGACGTCAACGGAAGAACACACACTACAAAGCTGCTCTTTTTCTAACTTGCTACGGTTCGCGTTGGTTGCTAATTGCCGGGAAACTCTTGCCACACATTTATTTCCCCTTTACCTTTAACGAACTTCGACCAATTTTTAATCAATCTCTTGCAGCACCGGCGACAGCACTGCCATCTAGTGGCGCCCGAGCGAATCATCAAATGTCAAACGCGTATACATATACGAATTCAGAATGGATCTGCTCTTTCGGGGTGTGTTCACGACGAGGCGGTTCAAGAATTTACTGCTCATTCCAAGGTAACTTTTCGGGTGCTGCCGAACAGGGGAAAATTCATTTTCACGCCGAAGTGTTTTCCAATGGAAGTGTTCAAGCTGTTGCTCTCCAAGTGCAGGATCGTCCTGCGGATTCGGTTGCTGGCGGTGGCGTCACGTTTGGTTACGAAACAAGGTCCGCCCCAGCGAATGACAGCCAGTGCTGGGGCTGAGCAGATGAGGTGAAGGGTTGTGGAAAATAACAGCTGATAACCGTGTCACACCGTCGTTTCATCCGCGTGCGTTCGGATCATGTGCTCGCGTGAGAACAACAAACCCTCAATTCACGCAACTTTCACGGAAATAAACACACGGGCACACACACAAGCGCACACCGGGCCATGTTGACACATCGGTGAAGAGGAAAAAGCAAACGGGCACGGAAAACGAGAGGGTTTCACGGGCCGCGACATTCGCTCAGTGGTCGTCGGAGATATTCGCCGCCACCGTTTTCGTGCGTGCCGTGCTGTGTGTGTGTGAATCATTGGCCCGTGCTGCAGCCGGAACGGAGGGTAGGGAGTGAACGGCAGTGGCACATAAATAAATTCTCGTTGGGCCACTGGGGCAAATTGGCGGAGGCGGAGTGAGTGACACGCACGCTCTGTTTACTTTGTGAACCATCGAATTTGCGCGAACCGTCGCTATTTTTTTGGCGACCCACAGCAAAGGTGGCCTGTGCCTGATGTAAGGAGGTTCTACGCAGTTACCGCGTAAGGACACTCCTGTGCACAAACGAAAAGTATGTCCACCTTTGGAAGGTGTTCCTTGCTCCGCGCAAAAAACTAGGAAATAAGTTTTTCCGCACTCTCTGTGGGTGTGTGTGTGCACAGCGAGTGTCCTTGAGCGGGGCGAATTCTATCAGTAGTTCAGGTTCAAGCGCATCCTTCGATCAAACACCGCGGCCCCACAGCTGTATGGGAAAAAGTTAACTAAACTAATCGGAACATTCGAAGCCCTATGTCCTTCGTCCTTGCGTTGACAGTCGCCGTGTTTGTCATCATTAAACTTATTATTTGCATTCCACGCCTTTGCTGTTATCGTTCCGATAATGATCATACAAACAGCGTGTCCAATTACGTAAACTACGAAAAAAAGGAAAAGATGACGCCAGAAAACGGCAAACCACATTCTACTACTTTTACCGTGCCCTCGTCCACTGCCTATCGTGCACTCGTCTCTGGCAATTGAACGGTTAAACTTTCACCGGATTTCGGTGAATTCCCCTCCGGTTGGTTTCGGTAGCCTGTTTTTTGCGTGGTGGTGTTAATTGATGCAAAAATTACCACTCCTTTTTGAGTGTGTCCCAGTGCGCCTGAGTTGCCAATGGTATCGAAACGTGACTATGGGCGCTGATAAAGATATTGCAACACACGCTGGTCACTAGTGCCAGGAGACCGTGGTCAGAAAGACCGATTTTTGGAACCGATGACAAAGCTCCACAGCATACTACGACAGACTGCGAAGTCCATTATTATTCGCATAACTCCCAACAACCCAGCTCATAGAGATCTAGTGTGAATAGAGTTAAGATTCTGCCGCGATAGGCAAAGCGGGAGTTAAGGCGGTCACTGAATGCTAACGAAATTCTCATCCCAAGTGAGTTGGTTAAGTGTATGCAAGAGGGTGAAAAGAAATTGTGGTGAATATTGAGCGTCTCGATTAGTGAAGGAATAAAGGGACGGGCATTCGTTTGATGTTATCATAGACAGACAAGCGTAACAACGGCCCATCGGCCCATCGTCCCCATTTCTGAACTTTGGCTAGAGCACCCAATCTCAGTGTTAGTTCGCCGTTTGGCACAATCGGTTGACAGACGGAGACGCGATCACGACCACGACGACTGTGACACCCGGACCGGACCATGATAGGCTCTGAGCGCGAAATTGCACATTCCCCGGAAAAGGCCAACTCCCGGGGACTGCCGATGAATGGGGCGTTGAAAAAAAGTCATCTGCAGCGTGTGATGCTGCAAAGGTAGTGTGAATCGTAGAGGAATCCCCCCCAAAAAAATCCGCCCTTTTCTTCTCCTGTACTGTCCACTCTTTGGCATGGTTCGATCACGGTTTACTTCGATGGCTCAGTTGGTTTAATTGTTTCGCACGCTCTCTTCTTTCCCGTAGAATGGGCTCGTTTACGTCGGCACCGCAGATCAAAAACGTCGACTATCAGGATGACAAACTGGAGATCACGGACGGGATGTCGATAGCGGATCTGCTAGAGTATTGCCGGTTGGCGCGCGGCGAAGAACGTCCACCACTGGTCAAGCGGAAGTTCCTTAAGCCGGTTGACCGACACACCAACTTCGGTGGTGAGCTCACGGACGGGTTCAAAATGTTGAAACTGGATGCCATTTCTAAAAGTAAGCTCTTAAGGGGTGGTAAGAAAAGTATTGTTTCACTAACTTGTGTTTTCTTTGTGTCTGCGATTGGCCAGCTTGTAGTGAACCTTCCCTGACCGCCCCGCAACTTCGGATATTCCAGTGGAACATGCTCTCTCAGAGTGAGTTGTCAAGCAACCGGCGAAGCGGAAGTCTTGGTTTGATTCTAAAATGGTCTTTTCTCGTCACAGCGCTCGGAATGCACAATGATGGATTCGTACGCTGCCCGCTGGAAGCGCTAACGTGGGACTGCCGCCGATATCAGCTAGTAGAGGAAATCATTCAAAACGACCCCGACATCATCTGTTTACAGGTAAGCTTTTGGTAGTTTGGTAGCTATTCGTTCCGCGATCTGACAGTGTCACGTCCTTTATCTTTCAAAACGCACGCAGGAGGTGGATCATTTTAAATTTTTGCAAAAAATTCTGGCCACCCAAAACTACGAGGGAGTGTTCTTCCCGAAGCCGGACTCACCCTGCCTGTACATCAACGGCAACAATGGGCCGGACGGCTGTGCCGTGTTCTACCGCAAGGATCGGCTCGAGATGGTGAATCACTTCACGCGCGTGCTGGAGGTGTGGCGTGTCCAGAGCAATCAGGTGGCGATAGCGGCCGTGCTGCGCACACGTGACACCCACCAGGAGTTCTGTGTCACGACCACACATCTGAAGGCGCGCAAGGGGGCTCTGCTGTCAAAGTTGCGCAATGAGCAGGGCAAAGATTTGCTACATTTTATCGACGGCGTGGCACAGCACCGACCGGTGATACTGTGTGGCGACTTTAATGCCGAACCCATCGAACCGATCTACAGCACGGTGCTTAACCACCGTCCACTGGGACTGGCCAGTGCGTACGCGGATCTGCTGGCCAGTGAATCGCAGGATGAAAACAATCAAAATGCGGCAAACGCTGGTGGCAGGCTGCGTGCTGTCGAACGGGTCGGCAGCCGGAGTAGCGTCGGATCGTGCCACGGTGACGAGTGTGGGCAAGCGAATGGTGGAGTACGGACCGGGGCAGAAATTTCGGCTGCCTGTGAACCATCGTACACGACGTGGAAGATCCGCGAGGAAGGTGAAGTGTGCCACACGATCGATTATGTATTTTACTCCAAGGATAAACTAACGGTAGGTGATCGCAGACCTTTTCTTTCTCGCGCTCACGTAATAATCGGTACTTGATCGTTGGTTGTTTGATTACAGGTGAAAAACTGTCTAATGTTCCCTTCCGGCGAGGAGATCGGGATCGATCGAACCCCCAGCTTCCAGTATCCTTCCGACCACTTTTCGCTCGTGTGTGACATCGAGCTGAAGGCGGCCGGAAACGCACAAACTGCGAACGATGCCAACACATCGACATCGCCGAACCACCAACTGTAGCGCAGCGCCGCCGCTGAAGCGCTTCCTATCGAAGCCGAGACACAGTACACAAAACCTCCCCCGAATTAATTGGTGAATCCTTCGAAACGTTGTACATTTATGTGAACCGTTCTATTTTATGTTTGTGATAGCAACTGTGATTGTGTAAGAATGCAGGTGCGAGTGGGTGTCAGACACAAGGCATTGGACTTTTTGGACTAGGGATTTTGTTTGTTTGTTTAATTTTAGGACTCCAACATGTTTTTCTTAAACTCTGCTTTGCCACACGTTCTTTTCGTTTCGACAATTTTATACTAATGACTACTTTTGCCATACTTGATAATGAATGATGAAAAGTGGGTGAACTAAGTAAAACACATTTTATCTGCACTAAAACACACATCAAGGGGCACAGTGTGTGGTCGAAGAACCCTTACAGACATGTTAATTAGATAGTGGTAGGCCATACGAAAATTGGTTCCCTAATGTGTGGGGTTCTGGTAATCCCTTGAGGTACATTTTGTTGAGAATAATCAGAGCAAAACGAAAATATTTTACAAAATACATATTTATGGATAGAGCGAATGGGCGGCGGGAAAGATATGCCAGATGAGCGTAAGTCAACACAACGAAAATTTTGCAATTAAAGGAAAAGCAGATTGTCAGAAAGCCATTATCCGGTACGCAAGACCGGCAAAGTGCATGGTTTTGTGAAATCGCCATTGTTAATGTTGAACATCGACATGGTTAAAGATGTAGTTTAGGGGCATTGAACCCAGTGCATCGTTTCTTTATCAAAAGCAAAAGCCTCGCTGTTGCTACGATTTCGGACGGAGCAATGGGAGCATTGCTGAAACATGCGCGAGCGATTTAGTTGCCGTGCGAATGCGATCCCCACGGCCTTTTTCTCACATGAAACAACGATCTTTTGGTTATGGTTGAGCAAATTTTTTGGGGCTGTATCCATTTGCAGCTCAGTCCGATATGCACCTCATTTGGATAAATCATAGCCATTTTTCGTGGCTTCGTCGCAAAGCATGATTGTTTAGACATTAGAGAGAAGAAATTTTAACCCAGAGAGAAGATTATATTTTCATACCACTAGCAGTGGCCGCGGTGTAGAAGAGAATAAGAGTAAATTGTATTTATAATAAAATAAAACCAAAATCAAACCCTAGTTCGTTGGACAGACTTTGGCGTCTGTCTTTTAAAACAAAGAGATTTCAGTTTCCGTCCGCAGTATAAATGAACTAAAGTAAGTTTTATTGGCTTTCTGGGCGCATGTAAAGCGTTTAGAATATGGCACCTTCTCCGTAGTTCTGTTTGGTCACATCATACCGTCCTATGCAGTGGTGATTGTACATGGCTAAGCTATATCTGCATGCATCGTGTAACTTACAGCCAGCGACTTGGCCTGGCGTCAAATGTGTCTCGTATAATTTCGTCATTTCCCAAGGAGCACAATTTAGCGTGGCTTTGCGTTTGCTGTGCGCTGCTTCTATGAGGTTGTGTTGCGGTTTAGCCAACTGAAAGTCAAACTGTGTTTTGCTTCGCTAATGTAACGTAACGTTCTACTAATCCTAGAGTTCTACAAATAACGGAACGGAACGTAAATAATGTTTCTATGCCATCATCAAAACTACCGTACGATTAATAGTATTTCTCGCCGTTACAAATGATATGTCACAAACCTTCTCTACCGTAGCGCGAATTTGCCATTGGTGGCCAGGTATTGGCACGGAACCGGAACCAGCCCTGCCGATCATTCTCCAACGAGCCTTTCGGTTCAGAGTGGAGCTCTTAGGAAGCACGGTGCGGTTTAAGCGACACTAACTCACGACGTCGTCCGCGAAGCATTCTTACACTAGACAGAGTTTCATCCATTTCCGGTGGTGCGTGGCTTGCAGTGGCTGGCTAATTCTTCACGTCGAATAGTTAACCGCAGTGATCGCGTGTTTACATAAAACTAAGAATAATATCACGAACACTGGTGTACGTGCCGGCCACCAGACCGATGACGCCAAAAACGATCAGAATGATGTCCTTCCAGAGCGTATACTTGCAAGGGCCAAGTTTGTCGGGCCACAGAACGCAGATCTCCATGATCGCCGGAAAGGCAATACCGAGCGCCGACAGGCAGAGAGCACCGAAGAGCGAGATGAATAGCCCGAGTCGTGGGATGGCCACAGCCAGCAGGACTAGAATGGTTCAATGGTTAGTTAGATAAAACCTGTTCCTTACGATTTGGGCCACTCACAGGTCACGATGACAACCACAATCCGGACCAGCATCTCGTAGACCAGCTTGTTGTTCGAATCGCGGTATTTCTCCACCAGATACACATTCCAAATAATGTCCACTGGGACGTAGCACTGCAGACCATACGAGATAAAGATGGCTATCGCAAACAGTACGCGAATCGATTGTGACATGCTGATGCCGAAACGGAAAACAACTCGATTAGCAACGTTTGTGCCGCGAAGCTGAAGCCCATCGTTACACTTACACTTCCTCCTGTGGCAGGTTCAATGTAATACTTCCTGCTGCCTCCGCACCGTACTTCAGATAGCCAAGGAATCCCATTCCGGCGTACAGAACCACGATAACCGCCATGCCAATGTTCAGCACACCGAAAGTGCCACCGAAGGACTTTGGTGTGGCCATATTATTCTCCAGCGCTATAATCTATTGATCAGTGGGGAAACCGATTCGATGGTTAAGTACTAAAGAAGTCTACCACGGCCACCGCCACCATTCGACGATCAATCTCACCACTCCAACCGCTTCCAGCGCAAAAAGAGTTGTTCCGAAAAAGAGCGGGAATTTGCCAATTTCTGCTAGTGCCTCTCGCTCCGAAATCGGTGGGATATCGTCCAGGATGTAGGCCAAAATCAGACCGATGCCTGTAGTGAGATTCACAGAGCAAACCCCAGAACTAAGTTGACGATCTGTGTGTGCGTATGGGTTAATGATAAGTTTTACCTACCAACAAAGGTGATCAGATTGGCCAGCGTAGAGAACGGCGCCAGAACTTTGAGGTTTCGAATCATGTTGATGCCTATCAGTGGTACCAGCAGGATCAGACAGTGAAGTTTAACGTCCAGCTCCAACCAGTAGTAATCGACCAGCTGAAAATAATGGTGTAGAAATTGTGTAAAATACGGGTTTGACCGATGTAAGAATCACTGTTCACCTGCTTAATGTTCGTAGCAACGAAAACTATGTACACACAGCAGATGCCGAGTTGGTAAATAATCATAAACCCATCAACAATGACGCTGTAAAATGGAGAAGATTTGTAACCGACAGTTGTCCCCAGTTCGTCCCCAGTGAGAGTGTCTACTTACACTGCGTACGGTGCGAAACATCGCAGACACTCGGGTCCCTCCTGAAGGGCAATCTTCATCGAAATCGGGTACGTCAGGATGGGAACTTGGTGCCGCTTGCAAAGGATGTACTGGGCCTGGACCAGCACGTGCAGGCAGTACGTGCAGAGGATACCGATCAGGATCGTGTTGACGAGCCCGGAGATGTAGCCGGCGTTGTAGAATGCTTGCGGCATCGCCAGGATACCGGTTCCAAGGGAACCTTTTAGTAGATGGACCAGCGTTTCAAAGTTACTGCGAAAATGAGGGGGAATTTTAGACGGACTGGGGAGACGGTCGTCCAACAAGACTTACGTCGTCGGATGCGGTCGGTTGCGGTGCAGGTGCGGATCGTAGCTTTCGTCCACGATCCCATTGGTGCCGGAAAATATCTGCATATCCACGCTGTTTCCCTTCTTCGAGGGACTGCTCCCCGGGCTGCTCATGGTGGCGGCTGGTGGCTTTTGGCCCGGAGTTGACGCTGCTGCTAAAGATGGAAACGTTTGGGCGATCCTTCCCCACCGGAGGCACTAGTGACGTCCACACAACACGAGACCTTGCAGCGCACTGCAATTGAATACAAATCAGTTAGTGTTAAGTGAAACCAATTACGGCTCATTGTAAGGCAGACAAGTAGTCGTTCGAAGATGGACGCAAGCGCAAGTCTAGGCCGTCCTTCTAAGGCTGGCACTCTAAGTTCGGCTCACGTGAAGACCAACCGGAATTGGTTGTAATTGATCTTGGCCTATCGGTGCACCCATAACTGCACGTACGGTTAACCGTTTGTACGGTAAACAGATGTCGCGTTCCAACAAAATGGAAGTGCAATGGAGGCGCCTGGCAGGGTGTAAGAAGGGCTGAGGCAAAAGACGTCTTCTGAATTAATTCATCAACATGACAACAAGACTTTTCTCCCTGTCTCGGAGCTTCTCGTGCAACCCATACGCTGTACGTTAAATTGTTCTCCCTCGCCTAGTACCTCACGATGCAGTTCACAAGATGGCCCACAGATGCTTTTAATACTTTCGGTAAGATGATCCTTGATTTAATAATGCTACCGAGAGTGAGGGAAAGGCCAATGTGGGTGGATGGTCTTAAAACACTATTTCCTAAAAATATACCCAACAACCTGAGCTCCGCCGGTTCGATTAGGTCATCTCGCTGTGCATATCCACGAACTTCGGCCAGTGCACTTTGCAACCCACCAGCAGTTCTAGGAGGTCTGCCAGGTTTTTGGCAACCATCCGGCAGTTTGTAGCCGCTCTAGTAACCGAGAGATGTGGTTTAATGCGGTTTAACGAATGATCCGACACAGCTTGCAGCCGGCAACCGGTTCGAATTGAAGCTAATTGAAATAGATTAACGAGGTTTCATGGTTTCCTCTCGCTCTCGCGGGGCCGGGTGGGCATTTTTCACGTGGAAACAATACTGCATGAAGCCGGCGAGTAGCGGGATCCGTGGCCAAAATTAGATTCAATGTCGGCGGGATTGCAGCATGTGATGTACACAGTGGTGGTTACTCTACCACATCTTTCTGAATCACCTAGCGTCGAGCAGAGTTACAACTTTGTTCGACAATTTGTTTGGGTCAATACATTCCGCGGTGACATTGGTTTGCTCCGCAAAGCTGTTGCCCGTTGCATTGGCAACATTGTAGTATTATCGGATAAGCAAAACGTTGCCGGTATTTTCAGGATGATTTTGGCCAAAATTCCACAATCGAAACAGAATTGTACCGCGATCTACTGACTTAAGGTGGATGTAATATTATCCTTAGGGTTTTCAAATGTTTTATGAGCTTAAACTTTTCATTAGATGAGGTGCTGGCTCATCGAACTGCGTCAATCTCAGGGTTAATTTTTATCACACACGGTAGAAATGCTTTACTTTTTTATAAAAGTGTCACATTGTGAAATTTGTACTAAGATCCAACAATTGGACCCCTGACCAATGACAGTGTCCAATGCCACTGTGTATCATTTTATCATCTTTCGTGTTAGCCATCGATTGCATCTCTGAAATTCGTTCTTCGCAAACTGCACTTCACCTACACTGACTCTTCAAATTAAATCCACGTTCCAGGGAATATCAGTAAGAATTGTAGAACGACATCGCACGGCGGTCGTGTGCTTAGGCCAATAAAACTGCAATTTATCTGGTATCCCGTAACTCAGCATCTTCACGGCAAACAATCACATAACACTACCTGTGGCGGTTTGATCCCGATTGAGGAGCTCCACAGGAATTCACCCACCGTCCGAAGAATGGCGGCAATCAGTCTGTTTCACTTCCGTCTTCGTCGACGGTTCACAACCATCTGGCGGACTGGACGATGCTACGACCGGACCGGAAAGCAATCTTCGCGACCGGCCTCTCCTGGCCGACGGCTCCACTGCGTTGCCAGGCCAACGTCACCAGGGATCGTGAAAGAATTTCTTCCCCGAGGAAGCAGGGCTCCTCCCGAGAGACGTGACGTTTGTTGACGTTGGCGAAATGGTCACACTGACCGCGCCTTCAATCTACGCTGTGTCGTGCTGTCGTGCACCTCGGCAAATTGAACAGAATTGTTTGGCCTCAATTGCCAAGTCCCAGCGGGTGCTTGCTACGTCATCGACGGTCGAGACCGCAGAGCGAGGAATGTGCTGGTGCAGAGGCAAAGTACACGGGAGAAGAATCTCGTTTCGCACACTCTGCCGGAGATGCATGATTGATGACATCTGGTCCGTTGCACTTACCGGGACGTCGGTTGGAGCTTATTTTTAGTGCCTCGTTGCACTTACTAAAAGTGTCGCTTTTTGGTAGGTGTTGAATATTCTTCCTCACACACGGTTTTCGTTGTTGTAATTTTCGCCCACTTGTTGCCGTCGCCTGTTGCTTTAAAAATCAATTTACGCTGCGTGAGTCAACGGGATGACGATAACCAAACCTTCGTTTGAACCAAACGATATTGCTTTTCTGATGAGCTCAAGGACTCAAAGGGCCACTCCTGATGGGATATTGACAACAGATTGAGTTGGCAATATCCCGTCGGGAGCTTATTCTATAATACAGATGAATGGCCACTCTTTGGTAAAAGATTAGCCTGACTGATGTAGCCCAGTGGCTTTCAGCTTACTCTCAATCAATTTTAATATGCCTGTCTTCAAATCAAATTAATGTTTTGCATAAAAATACAAACGTTTTACCAGTCACCAGTTTTCGAACACTCGTTAAAAATTTGTTTAACTATCCTTTAGCCTTGAACAAAATTCTTGTAAATAGTTGGAAAAAAGGACACCGAACCGGTAGCTTCGTACGACTGTCCGTCTTCGGTGACCAAAGGTTACTTGATTTAACATAAATGTGTAGAAATAAAAACTGCCCACCATTGGGCTACGTTTTGTTGGCATCAAACTTGACATATGGAACGGTTGAAAATGATGAATAAATTAGATTATGATCAAATTAAATAAAAATAAATTCAAAACAGGCAGGCACACAGCTAATGGGTGAAAAAAATAATTGAAAACAAAATGCAAAAACAAATCTATTCATCATTGAAAATCACTGTGCTGCTCTCAGCGAAAGCGATCAATCAACACGAACACGTTGTGGCACAATAATTGCCGGATAGATTGAAATCCAATTGTAGATTCCAATCGAACCGACGGATGAAAACGAACGTCCGGTGGATGGAAACAAAAAACCGGTGATACCGTGAAGGTACGGAATGTTTGCCAAAGAGAAATTCCACATCGAACTCCCCCGGTCTCGCCTAGGACACATCGCGCATCCTTCGCACCGTTCCGTGTTGATGCTGAATTGATTTCCCGCCTCATCCAAGTTCACGCACACACTCACAACCGTGCGGGATTCTTACGGGGACACGTTTTCCACGTTCGACTCGTGTCCTACTAGACGAGGGGGATTCGTAAGGTACCGTTGGCTATACCCGTGTGGGTAAGATAGAGGGACACGGGACCAAAGTTCACTTCACTATACTGTCTGTCTCATTTTACTACGTTTACGAGGCGGCCACATAGCGACCGGGCAGCCGGAGGACCAATGGTTTCCTGCCTCAAAACTACACCAGTTCAGGAGGGTCAAGTGGGTCAGCAACGAACGCTGTAGTGCTCAGTCGGCACAGTGCAACCACCCACATGCACGCGATGATGCAAATGTTGCAACATTTCGCAACGCTGGCGGGTGGTGGGTGGGTACCATTTTTCTAAAATTACACTCCCAGCGGTTCACTCACGTGTCTTTGGCGTTTTCGGAGACATTGGCCGCAAAAACGGGGTAAACCGTGCCCACCACTGACGACGCTGGCAGACGTGTATCCCGTGATACAGGCCAATGCAGTTGCAGGCAAATTATGTAACTTGAAAATGCTCTTTTATTGAAGCATCCTTGATTTCAGGGACGGTAGCGGTTCGTTTTCCGCGTCGGGTCGGGCGTGGAGGCAGAGGGCGAACAAGACGTCACTCAAGTGCACAACGAAGCAAATAACAGATACTATACCCTTTGGAACACGGCGGTCCTTAGAACACGGCGCTCTGGGCTCGAAATGCGCCCGTGACGGACAGCTGAGACCGTAAACTGTATCGAAGACGCCACGAAAATGCCCACGGACCAAGTCGCGCGGTACAAGCGCCTCGATGGGGACGCTTGGTGACTGACACTGCTCCTCGGCAAGGACCATCACGCTCAAGAACCGAACTTTTAATGCAAAATACCGATTGCCAGTGAAGCAGAGAGAGCAGAGAGCGAGAGAAGTTGTGGGTGTTCATTCGATGCGTTGGATGAATGTGAGGCGTTCATCTCTGGCACGGACATCGGCAGACAACGTGGCGGTAAGCTGAAAGGTTTCCCAACGTTTCCGGAACATTGGGCGTCTCGATGGCTGCCCGATCCGTTCCCGGAAGATTCGTCTGACAGTGAGCGGAAGGGTTCAGCAGTTGCGAATAAATTTTAAACTGAACTTTTTTAAGAACGGGCTAAGATACAACAAGAAACACATAAATGATGCCTTCTTAATAAAATACATTTATATTGCATGAAAACCCGAAATTCGCAAAGTCGGCAGAAGTCTTAAAACTCGAGTGTGAAATTTGCATGATCTAATGCGATGTAATTTAATCTGAATTGTGAATTGGAAAGATTAACTACGGCAGAAGACGGCGAATCTTGACTAGCGGGTGGATAATGATTTACAAATGCCTGACCCTTGATTGCATGTCTATTTATCGTAATACTTTAAAATTGAATTTGCGTTAACATTCAACCGTTTAAAAACATACGCGAAAAATAGTGGAATAAATTTCAGAAATTTAACATAATTCAAAAGATTAACACCAAAGCTGCCAGAAACTTTTTAACCCATGGAAATGGTACAATGGTCAAGCTAAAACTACTGAGCTCTTAGAGAATTTCCATGCGCCATAGAAATACTATTCATATACTAGTAAGGAATATTTATATCGAAGATCGTACATCTCGCATCGACTACGCCGGGGTATGATTACATTCGCTTATCTCGAGTATTCCCAGTTTCGCGGTTTATTTAAAATAAATGTTTATTTGCTTTATCACTTACACACTATGTACACACAACTTTCACGATTCACGGCATTTTTATCGAATTATTTCGCTTACAAGGCTAGTCTTAGAACTACGTTCGTCCAGGTGGAGGCTCCTAGCGCGCAATCCACCGCTTCACAGGCGATCGTTGCGATCGTAGGGAACATTGTGAATGTTTTGTTCATTTGAATACCGTATCTTAAAAACAAAAAAGAAGGAGATGGGATCCGCACGCACACACACACACAAAACGGCACAGCACGGGGACGCTCACCAGCACTAGGCGGCTCGCGGATTGTCCAGCCTGATCAGGATCCGGAAGTAAATAGTGTGTTGTAATACCGATGCATCTAAGGATTTCCGTTTCGATTCGCTTCACTCCTAGGAATGGTTATGGCTTGCTCGTTCTCACTTTCCCTTTCGTCTAGCTCGCTTCCGCTTTCCCTTTCTGCTCGCTGTTCCTCGCTAGCTTTTGGTTGACTACTTTTCCCCGATCGCACACCCCGCTCGATGAAGCTGTCACCGGGTGCGTCCGTTTGCACGCCAAATAATACTTGTTTGTTGCAGGAGAAGGTGACAATGGTGATGCTGATGAGTGGGTGGTTGGGTGGTGGTGGTGGTGGCTAATAATTTTCTCCCGTTGTTGTCGTCGTCGTCGTCGTCGTTGCGGATGTTGACTTCGGTTGGATGCTGATTACTAGCGCACACAGTACGCCCGGAGTCCAGGTCAGCCGGTGACGGTTCACTCGTCGTGGCCGAAGGTGTGAATGATTTCAATCATGCTCGTAGAGGTACCGATCACCAGCCCGAACACCGCTATCAGCCCGATGACGGAGTTTTTCAGGATCATCCACACCTTGGCCATACCTTGCCGCTGGTGCCAGTAGGTGCAGGTCTGGATGAGGGCCGGAAAGGCGATTCCCAGGGCCGAGAGGCACAGCGCACCGAACAGCGAGATGAACAGCTCCAGGTTGGGGATGGCCACCGCCAGTAGGACTGCAGAGGAACGGAGCTTCAATTTGAGTCGTTCAGAGTGAGCTGGGTTGACTACTTACATGTGATCAGGACCAAAACGGTTCGCGTGATGTACTCGTAGAAGACGCGTCGCGGAGATTCGCCGAGCGTTTTCTTCAGGTAGTCGTTCCAAGAGATGTCGATCGCCACATAGCACGCCAGACCGTGCGTGATGTAGATGGCGAACGCCAACATTCCTTTCACGCACTGTGCCAAGCTGAAAGCGTGAGTTCAGAAACAGTCAATTTAAAGGGTCGCTCGATGCCCATAGCCTGCACTTACATCTCGTCTTCGGGCAGATTGAGCGTGATCGATCCCTTAATGACTGATCCATAGTTCAGGTAGCCGAAGAAGCCCATCCCCACGTACAGTGTAACGATCAGCACCATCGCCTTATTGAGCACGCCAAAGTTTCCGCCAAACTGTTTCGGTTTTTTCATCTCATTCTCCAGCGGCAGGATCTGTGGAAATGCTCTGTTAACGACAATTCTGGTCACAGGTCACTTATCTGCGCTACTTACCACACCGATCGCTTCCAGCGCAAACAGCACGGTGCCGAAGAAGAGCGCAAAACCACTCATAGTGCCCACCTTTTCGCGATCGTCAAACGAGATCGGTTCGCGGAAGATGTAGTACAGGATGATGCCGAAGGACACGAGCGTCACAAAATTGGCGATTGTCGAGAAGGGTGCCAAAAACTTCAGATTTCGAACCTGCGAACAGAGAACGGTTGATGTTAGGCACCAATAGCCAAAGATCTATTGCTGGTACACGTACCCAATTAATCAGGATCAGTGGCAGCAGAATGATGAGCATGTACAGCCGCACATCGGTGTCCGTTTCGGTGTAGTAGTCGGCGATCGCCTTAATGTTGGACGACACGAACACGACGTACACGCAACACGTGCCCAGCTGGTAGATCAGGAGAAACACATTCACGACGTGGCTGTAGGCGAAACAGAGTTAATGTTTAAATTTCCGGTGGCCATTAGTCCACCGTCCGTCGGCTTCTTACATGATAATCTTGGACAGTGGCTTGAGCGCATTCGGACCCTCGAGGATGGCCGTTTGGGCAACCGCCGGGTAGTTGAGGCTCGGTATGCGCTTTCGCTTGCACAGCTCGTACTCGACCTTCACCAGCAGGTGGATGCAGTAGGTGCACAGCAGTCCGATCAGCAAGGTTCCGACGACGCCGACGGTCCAGCCGGCATGGTGGAACGCGTTCGGCATCGCCAGGATGCCGGTTCCGAGGGAGCCTTTCAGGAGGTGGATCAACGTTTCGTTGCTCGTCGTCGGATGCTCGACGTGTCGATGCTGATACGGGTCGTAGTCCGTCTCCAGTCCCGGTTTCTTTTCCTGGATCTCCAGGCTGTACATGTTGGGATCGATGGCCTTTGGCTGGGACAGTTTTTTGCTGGCGAGAGTGCGGAAAAATTAGGCAACTGTTAGGAATCTCCAGTTGTAGTGGCAAGTGACCCCCTTCACTTACCCATTGAGTCCTTCGTCCCCGACGAACGCGGTGTTGGTGTGGCCTTTATCCACCGTCATTGTTACGCTGCAAAATTGGGTGTAATAATGCAAAATAATAAAATTAGTACCTTCGTCGAGACCAATCAACACCTATTATCAGTGTCACTAGATACTAATGTAACGTCGGCAATCTTGCGCTCTAGCATGTCGTGGGATCCCCTACACGGTGGCTGACGATCGATGTTAATTAGCAAACATGTGTTTTAATTTTTGAACATACACAATCTGGTAGCCTCGAGGGGTCTATCCCAAAACATGGGATTATCCCAAAGCTCAGAAAACCCGAAAACGCGCCGATTCGTTGAAACGGGTTCGAGGGGAATTTGTTCCCCAAACGTCAAGTCAGGCTCGACGGAGGCCGTTACAGGCGCTCGTAAAGTTTATTGGCGACAGTCCAAAGAATGGATGACCAGCCGGTGCCGGAGGTGTGAGATTTATTTCCCGAGTAATAAAAAGTTATCTTTGTTACTGGAAGTGGTAGCGGAGAGCAAACGTCGTTAGCAAATGGTTTACTTTCGTCCATTACGATCGCACCGTCACCAACGGCAGTGGCTGGCGATTTAAAATAGTCCGAATGTTGCGTAGTTTGAGTAGATTGTTGTCACGCAGGATGTTGCGAATTTGGGTTGTTGAATTGATTGGTTCTATTAACCGGGTGAAAAACATTACAAACAACGATCATCTTTCCAATTGGTGATTTAATAAGAGTGTTGGAATGCATCGGAATCAATAAATTTATTTATTTGGAATAAATAAATTATTATTTGAGTATGTTTAAAACATCTCCTTTCCATTCTCAGTCTTTCGGGAGCGTGACTATCGATAACCCAACTCAATAAGTGTGACAGCTGATAAAGCTATCAATCGTTTCATTTGACTTCCATTTTCCATCAACATCATCATCATCATCGGAGCCATTATTGTTGGCGGCGCAGTCTCAACGGGGGGTAAACGGATGCTTCGGATCAAAACCAGACACCGAACAATCTGATAGTACACCAAGAACAAACACAAACAAGTATTCAAAAAAAAATTGGCGCCATCTCCCATCGCTCCTATGCAACGCCAGATTTGTGGTAAAGTCCATTGTTGTAGACAACCCTATACCACGAAGCCGCCCACGGCCCCGCTTTACCACGAAGGTTACGCAGCCTCCAGCTGCGAAAGCGAATCGAAATGAGCATGACTTTGAATTCGGTTCGCTCTCATTTGCTGTCCGATCTCTATCCACCGATGACAATCGACAATCGACTGTCCACCGATATCCCGGGGACCGGTTCGGCCCTAAGTTGTACGTAAAATGGCCTAGGTCAGGCGAGGCGGTTCTGGCGGACAGTTCGGTCCCCAGCAACTCCCACCACAATGCTGGCCCAACGGGTAGCGAGCCGGAAGGTGGCCAAAGGAAACCGGTTCGTCAGTAGCTCGGCGGCAACTCAGCTGCCTCGGACGCCGTGATAGATTGACTTAAATTCGCGATCAACACCCGGGGTCTGGGCTGGCACGTGGTCAGCACGCGGACTCCGCGCGGGCAGGAAATCGGTTTGATCCGCCCCCTTGACGCCTGGTGCCCTTGAAGCCAAACAGCCTCAGGCCCAGGGGCGAGGTTAATTCGAATTAAATTGACCGCATTATTCCATAATCGGTCAAACATAGAATGGCCCCGTCGGTGCGGCCCTTGGTCCAACCGGGCACAAAAATAAATCTCTTCCATTCGATCAGCGTGCCGTTGGCCAACGGCTAGACAACGAGGCGACATTCGACGCCGACCAACGGTTGGCGTCTGCGCATCAATTGAATAATCTGTCGCGTCTTGCGGAGGCGCTCGCACCGGAACTGGGCTATAAAATCGCCCGCTTTCGGTCAACATCTGATGACGGCACACACACACACGTGCGTTATGATGCTTCCAACACCAACAATCTCGGCCCACCGTATGTGGCCCGTAAGCGGAAGTGGTTCAACTGGCGCAAACTTTTAATTACTGCACTCGTGCACGGTGATGCACCAATCCGCCACAACGGTAGCGACACGTTGCCATTGACCTTGCAGCACTGCAGCAAGGTTCAAGTTCACACATGAAATGCCCGAAACAATTGTCAGGAAAGATGGACTATAAGCAGAAATAAATAGGAAATGGCAGTGAGATTTACATTCGTCCAATGCCTTCGTGCACTGCGAATGCAAATTTATTTTTAATTCGCTCAAAAAGGAAGCTGCGTAGCTGCGCACCGCATGAAACGGTCAACATCCTCTCCCCCCCTCAATGGCCGTGCACCGTATTGGTCGATGAAAGTTGGATTTAGCATACGAATTACGCATAATTTGCATTTCCTCGTTTGAGTCGCGGGGTGAGATTGCATCGAAACAATATGCTGCTGACCGATGGCTGATGCTGCGTTAGTAACTCGTGAGAAGTGGTTGACGTATTTGCGTGTGTGTGTGTTGGCGCATTATTGTGGAGCATCAGTAGATAGGTAGCTCCAGCTCGTTGAGTCGGGCATCGGCAAACAGACTGTTCCCAGCTGTGTCCACAAGGGAGAGAGCGATGGTAACGGATTCGAGGGAAGTGGGACTTCTGGCAAAACAGTAGAATGTTGTAGATAAGCGGCGCTATTACGCGGCAGTAAATTACAATAAAACAATAAAAATTGGAGGCAAATTAAAGAGGCTTTTAATGTGCTAGTAAAATTATAGGACGCAGAGCAAAGCGATAAAAGAAACGAATGCAATGGTGGACGCTGCACACGGCGACAGGTTTTGGCTTCTGGGTGACAATATTCAGGACAACATGGATTATTACGGTGAGTGGTT
This sequence comes from Anopheles cruzii, assembly GCF_943734635.1. Taxonomy (NCBI): domain Eukaryota; kingdom Metazoa; phylum Arthropoda; class Insecta; order Diptera; family Culicidae; genus Anopheles; species Anopheles cruzii. The sequence continues at coordinate 58,739,527 of NC_069145.1, forward strand.
AAATTTAATTTATTTATTTTAATTTTGATGGTACTTTAAAAATTTATTTTGATTTTATGAATGTTCTGCAACATTAAAAAACTAAACATAATTACCCCAAACAATCTGTTTTAATTACAAACATATTATTAGGTTTAGGAGTTAACTCGTGCGGTTGTACAATAGATGGCGTTACTCACTAAATATAACAATTTTTTTTTTTACAAAATATGTGTTTGATAGCTACTGTCATTACGCATCTAACGAAGTATAGATTGTCTGCTCAATGTGTACACGAGTAACGCACCTGTTTTAAGCATTTGAACATGACAATTTTTGTTCCTGATAAGGTGTTTTTGCGGGGATTACTTTAATATGATGAAAAGTGTTACCGAAAGTTATCATATTTTTATGAGTGTTTGGGGTGAATATTCTCTTGCTGAGAGAACGTGTCAGATGTGGTTTGCACGGTTCAAACAGGTGATTTTTGCTTGCAAAATCAAGAGCGATCTGAACAGGCTAAAAAATGTTGATGATAGAGAGTTGGCCGCATTGATCGATCGGGATGCATTTCAGATGCATAAAGAGCTTGCAGAAATGTTAGGAGTTGACCACACGATAGTTTCCCATCGCCTGAGTGCCATGGGAATGATTAGAAAAATGTCTCACTAGGTTCCACAAGAATTGCTAAAAAAGACATTGAAAGAAGGAAAACCATTTGCGAATTTCTGCTTGCAGGGCAGAAAGAAAGGGGTTCTTGTATTGAATCGTAACTGGTGATGAAAAGGGGTGTTACCACAAGAATCCTAAACGCAAAAAGCCCTGAATATAGCCTGGTGAACCAGGTCCATCGCAACCAAAGCGCAATATTCACTGCGCAAAGTTTATGCCTTGCATATGGTGGGATATGAAAGGTGTGGTGCACTATGAGCTTTCGGAACCTAATGAAATTATTGAACGACAATGCCATCAACAACAATTTTTGCATTCGAAGCAATGCTTTGGCCATATAACGACGCGAATGGAATAAAAGACATTATACAAGGTGCAATTCAAAAATTCCAGGACTTTTATTAAAAAACGAAAACCATTGATTTTTTTTGAAAAATTTTATTGGTCGGCTTCAAAATAATCCCCTTCGGATTGAATACAGCGATTTGCACGTTCAAGAAGATTATCGAATGATTTTTTTAGGCCATCTTTTGGTACAGCGTTGAGAATGGTGGTCGCCGCCTTTTGAATGGCATCAACGTCAATATAGCGTTTTCCTTTCATGGCCAAATGAAGTTTTCCGAACAAATAAAAGTCGCACGGTGCCATGTCAGGCGAATAAGGTGAATGATTGATGCTTAAAATGCGATTTTTGGTCAAAAAATCTGTCGTGAGTGTCGAACGGTGAGCTGGTGCATTATCATGCAATAATCGCCAGCTTCCTTCTTCGCGATATTCTGGCCGAATTCGTCGAATGCGTGATACCAAACGCTTCAAAACACTTACATAAAACACAGCGTTAACTGTTTGGCCTGTTGGAACGAATTCTTTATGAATAATACCCTTGGAATCGTAAAAACAAATCAACATTGACTTGATTTTTGACTTTTCTTGGCGCGATTTTTTCGGATTTGGCTCGTCTGGATGCTTCCATTCGCTGCTTTGTCGCTTGGTTTCGGGATCATATTGAAAACACCATGTCTCATCACCAGTCACGATCGAATACAAAAAGTGTCGGTCCTTTTTGGTCTCTTTAATGATGTCTTTTGAATGTTGAATTCTGAGGTCTTTTTCGTGTTGTTTCAATGTGTGCGGAACAAATCGAGCACAAACCTTTCGGTAGCCCAAATTTTCTGTCAAAACACGAAAAATCGATGCTGCAGATATTCCCAATTCTGATTCCATGTATTTAAGCGATGATTTCGGCTCTTTTTTGATGAATTCACGCACAATTTCCGTGTTTTCTTCGTTCACAATATCTCTTGGCCGCCCCGACCGTTCGTCGTCTTCCAAGTCCTCCCGTCCCTCTTGAAAACGTTTAAACCACTCGTGAATACGGCTACGAGATAGACAATCATCACCATAAACATGTTTCATCATTTGATGAGTTTCGGTAAAAGTTTTACCAAGTTTAACACAAAACTTAATATTGGCTCTTTGTTCAATGCTCATTTTTCGACCGACACAATAAATGTACTGTCACATTTGGCGCGATATCTCAGCTTGTATACATCCAAATGTCATAAAAATTTGACAGAACATTACTAATGGATAGACAAACAACCGATACAAATTTCAAAGAGATGGCGCTACTACAGGGTGGTCAAAAACGCGTGCACATTTTGATTTGGTTATAAAACAAAAACGGCTGAATATTTTTCGATGCTTAAACATTTATTTGAAAGGTTGATCATCAAATTTATGTGTGAAAAACAATTTCGCTCAAATGTCCACCACGGCTGGCTTCGCAGTACCCTATTCGGTCGACCCAATTTTTGAGCACTTTTTCGACTGTCGTTGGTCCTATCGCGGCAATGGCAACTTGAATTTGGGTCTTGAGGTCGTCAATAGTTGTTGGTTTGTTCGCATTACATTTATCTTTCAGCGCTCCCCAAAGATATCAATCCAAATGCGTCAAATCGCAGCTTCTTGGAGGCCAATTCACATCACCATTTCTGCTGAATATTCGACTTTCGAAGATGCGGCGCAAACAATCGAGCGTGGCTGTCGTTGTAGGGCACGTAGCGCCATCCTGTTGAAGCCAAATGTCGGCTAAGTTCTCAGCATCAATTTCGCCAAAGAAACAATTAACCAACATTTCTCGGTGGCGTTCGCCATCGACGGTTACGACGGCTCTTTCTTCATTCTTTCATACGACGGCCGATGATGCCGCAAGACCAAAATCTGCACCGAACAGTCACTCGTAGCGGTTGCATTGGCTTCTCTTGCACGACGTGTGGGTTTTCCGAACCCCAAAAACGACAATTCTGCTTGTTAACATAACCACCGAGGTGTGAATAAGCTTACATGAAATGTGCTTTTCAAATATCGTACAGTTGGAGATTAGATCTACCACTTTGGAAGTAAGTTTTTAATATTTCCCAGCTTTCTTCAAGCGTAAAGCGACCCATTTCGTAAACTTGGAAGTGTTTACTAAATGTCTACATTTTTTAGAATCAAGTTTGACGTTTTAAACGTGAAGTAATGGCTAGTTCAAAATGTGCACGCGTTTTTGACCACCCTGTAGAAGATGGGAAATTATAAAAGTCCTGGAATTTTTGAATTGCACCTTGTAGGCTGATTTTTCAAAATGACAACGCTCGACCTGACATCGCAAAACCGGTCAAAACCTATCTCGAAAATGTCGGATGGGAAATGTTAACCCCCCCACTGTATTCCCCAGATGTTGCACTTTCGGACTAGTATTTGTTCCGTAAAATGCGTAACGATTTGGCAGCACAGCGATTCACTACTTTTGAAAGTATTGAAAAATGGGTCCCTGAGTGGATCAGTGATAAAGATAAGGAATTTTATCGACACGGAATCGAGGAGCTACCTAAAAGATGGGAGAAAGTAGTAGCTAACGACGGCTAATACTTTGATTCAGGTAGTCATTCGTTTTGTTGTTGTAGTTGGGTCACAAATGTTCAATAAAAACCGCACGAACTAACTTTTAGACCTAATATAAGAAAAATTGTAAGTTCTATTGTCTTTTGTAAATCACGTTAAATAAAATGCTACCTATTAATCCCCATTAAAGATGTTGCCAATTGACATATGAAAACGCTTACGAAAAGCAATCTCGTTATTTGGCGTCAATCCAACCACACCGAAAATCTGTCAAAATTAAAATAAATTTCCCACAGTGCCGAACACCGAAAATCTGTCAAAATTAAAATAAATTTCCCACAGTGCCTTTTTTGATGCCAAATAAATCATACACAAAATGATTAGTCCTAAAATGAAATGCCCAAAGGCGAGGTACGGCACGAGTAGTTTTATATTTGTTTATTTAAATGTAACCATATTTTATAATTATGAACAGTAAAATATACTAGCATATAAATTGATGAGTAAATCATTCTAGAACGATTCCCACCGTGAACGATTACATTCCTATGAAACGCGTCACTTCATCCGACCATCGTCGCAATTTTTGGCCGCGTTGCAAAACTTGCCACCGGTCCGCGGAAACTCCCGGTAACCGCAAAGTGCAACAATGTCGTAATACTGTCTCTCGCTGCACCCCACCCGTTTGGTGAGCAATTTCGTGGTTTAGGTTTTGCGTTTATTCTGCACGTTTGACACTTTTTTGCTACCCGCGTATGTTGCACATGTCGGAAGGCTAGAGCAGAGGGAAGCCGGGCCGGGTCTCCGTTGGCGTCGCCGTGACTAATAATCGTTCGCAATTACCCGCCAATCAGTTCAAGGCGAACTCGCCGGACGAAAGGCCTGCATTTGGTCGGCGAGTGTCGGTCACTAATTAGCATACGCACCGCGCACCGGGCCAGCCTCAAGAAACGGACACAATAAAGTCGTCTGTCTTATGGTTCTGCATATTTTTTTTTTACACAATTTGGCCGAGTTTTTGGAGAGTAAGCCTCAAACTATGATAGTGCAAATCTTACGCGGAATCGCCGCTCCAAATCACGCCACACGCCATCCTGACTGACTGATTAGGAGTCAAAGTCGGTCTCCGTCGGGCGGGATTCCCGTGCAAAAATCACTCGAAAGAACCGAAATGTGGTCAAAAACCGGGTTGGCGCAACCGTAAACCGGCTCAATCGGTCGGCATTGGGCCAGTCCACGCGGGAAGTGTCTTACTGCGCCATTACTTTCGCCAGCCCCCCAAAAACACACGGGTCCGCTTGGGGGTGGAGGGGAGGGCCGACTCATGAATATGCAAAAACCAAGCTCTGGCCTCGTATCCGGACCGAACCGGATCGGCGATTCGAACCCTGTCAGGTGTGCGTCAAAGTTATGACACTTTTTGGCTACCGAAACGTGCGCGGACGGAAGAACGTGTCGGCCGGCGGACGAGGAACAGGACGTCAATCAGAGAGCTTAACTGGTTGTTTTTGAACTTAGATTTAGTGGCCACTGTTTCGGAATGCGCACAAAACCTGTTCCGCGGACGTTTCTCTGCGGATGGCAAAGAACTGTTTGTTCGTAGGCCGTGGCAAATGAAAACTCTACAACAACATCTTAAACCAGCGATCAATTTGTGGCCACCTATGAAAACAACAGTGACGAACATTTACAACCGGTTTGGCGGAGCTTTATGGCGATTTCCGATCGCCACCGTCGGATGATCTCCTTTCCTTTCGGATTGGCGTCAATTGGGCCGTGCCATTAGGCGGGGAGACCGCCACCAAAATATGTTCGATGTGGCCCAATCCGGTCTGGTCGTAAAATCGGCTTCCCGGGTTTAACTCTTCGGTTGGCCAAAAAGCAACATATAAAACCCCCAGCCAGATGTTTGTGGTGTGTGCGTGAGAGACAGGGAAGCAAAAGGCGGCGCGTGGTTTCCCCTTTCTTTGCCGTTTTTCGTTGTTGCTTCAGGTGATTTTCGGTTTCCTTTGGCATTGGCGCGAGAGCAATTTTGCTTCGCAGTTATTGTTGCACACGAGTTTTTATTATTTCTCTGCCTCTGCCCGCCTGTCAATGATGGTGCTGATGATAGTGGTCTTTCGGCGATGTTCTGTCTCGCGTGTGTGGGAAAATCGTCGTCAACATTAATTTCATTTTTGAAAAGGGTTTTTTTCTTCGGTTCGTTGATCGGTGCAGTTGCAGTGTCGGCGTGAAGAAACTTTCCGTTCCGTCGACCATTCCGTCGGCGGATGCACAATTTTCAACTGCGTCGGGTAGTCGGGTAGATCAAGATATCAGCCCAAATTGGCATCATTTGCGTACCGCCTGAGGCGGGTTCGAAAAAGGGGAGCTGCCAACGCCCGTGCAGGACTGCGGATCGTAAGTTTTAGGATAAGTCTCGCGCCGGATGGTTTGTGTGGAAAGCAAGGAAACAACAGTGTGACTAAATTTTTGCCATTATACGCAGAATGGAGAAACCGAAACTATGAGTGAGGTACTCTTGAGATGAAAATCACTACAAGTACTTCATAATTACATCATAGTTACAGTCCTGTTTTTATTCCGGGCACTGTTGCGCACAGCAGCACCCATCAGTGTTCCTTGTCTTGACTTGCTTCGAGCGCGATCGCACGAGATTTTCGCTGCGCATAAAACTGTCTTCACGTGCACTTAATGTCTGTGTGTCAGGAGGCAACCAACATTTCGGATAGGTCGGCATGATTGACGGAGGTCGAGTGCGTCCGACGGCAGAACGTGTTGGCTTCACAAATCCTTTTTTTTCGTGAGGTGGCTCCCGGGACTGCCAGGACCCCAGAACGCCATTCATTCAGGAAGCTGCCCGTTTTTTAGACGCCAGCCGATCCGTCTCTTAGGGCGAGCCTTTTCGCAACGTTTTGCGCCTTTTGGTTCGGCCGGGTTGCAACCTGAGAAGCTGAAGGACAGCAGGATCGGATCGAGTTTCTGATGTTGTTTCCCAGTTCCTGCAGTATCGGCAGAAAGGACAGCTCGACTTCCTGGATGGCGATAAACGGCCGAATGAAATAAAATTACGCCACCCGGAGCCTTGAATCCACGTTCTGCATTCTGCTTTAGTTTTGGCTTCAACTAAGAGTGAAAGTAAATTGTGTTACGAACAAAACTGTGTCTACTGTTCATCAATGAAGAGTACTCAAGGTCAATTGATCAAGTTTAATTACACTCCATAATGGTTTAAGCTCTTCAGCCGTTTGATTGGCTTGCCGCTGTTTGGAAAGTACAAACCTGTTCAATAAAACAAACTTTCCAGACACTCGAGTGGCTTCAAGTACTATATCCCTTACTAACACCAACGTCACTGGCAAAGGAAATCCCCGGTCGAACCCATAAAACGTGCAGGCAGTACGACTGGCCGAAGTTGAAATTAACGCTAATAAGCTGTTTCGGTGAACGTCCAAACCTGACCAAGGAGAACGATCCTCTACCGAAGAGTGGCGCGGAACGAACGATTGAATAATATTTTGCAAACTCAAGCTTCAAGCTTAAGAATCTACATTTTGCGACCGCTTTTGGAGTTGTTACCGAACCAAAACGAAATGGAAATTGGTAATTGCTAGCAAGAAAATAAAATTAATAAAAACAAAAGGATATACTAGGAAACCAAAACACCGACCAATTGGAGCACTTAAAGGACTACAATGAAAAAGAACATTATATTTCTTATTTTTTCTGCTGTTCGGAGCAGGATTACCATACTTTGACGTTGGACGACTGACATAGGGGAGACATGGGTTTATTGTTATTATATCGCGAGGTAATCACTACGCCATGTTTATGCCTTATACAGAAGATCGAATGATCAGCATGATCAGGTCTATAATTGATGTGCTATGAATAATAAAAAGACTACTGAAGCGTAAAAGAGAAATATGTAGTTTGATTACATATTAACCTGAGCTGATATTAATGTGCTTAAATTTTATTTTTTAAGCTAGTAATAAACTGCTAAGGAAACAATCTTAGTCTGCAAGTAATTAAAATATGCCACACAAAAAAGACCAACGGGTGCGACTCTCCTTTTGGATTTGAAGATTTGAAGAGAACGGCTTACAACCAACCAAAAAACTTTTCTCGAGAATACAGCCAAGCCAAAATATTCCTCCCATAAAATCCGTTGGCACAACACGCTCACCGGTAATTGTCTCAATTACAATAAAGAATTAGTCGCGTGGTCGGCGCTTGTGGGCAAGACGCTTTCCGTCCGACGTAATCGTGGGACGTTTGCCAATGCCCCCGCCCTGCCTTCGTCCGATCGCTCGCCTGACCTTGTCCCGGTAATTCCCATATGCTCCTACCAGTACACCGGGGGGACTGGTTTTCCTGGTGGGTATTGGGCAGCTCTCGTAACAGACCTAACACGCAGGCATCATTTGACATCCTGTCGCAGCTCGATCGATTTAAAGAGTTAGATTTATGGGTTTTCTAATATGTGACTTGGAGATAGAATAACCGTAGTTCTACTTGACGCAATTTCCAAAACCGGGCATAATAACTTGCGTCATTCTAGTCTAAACCTCAGCATTCTTGTTGTTATGTTCTGGACTGTTACGACTTTTTGGCTTTCGCTTTTGCTCCTTAACAACCCATCGCCAGTGGCTCGCCAAAACCCCTACGATCCGGTATCAGATGTCTCCGACGTGCGATCACCGATCGTTCGGTCGCCAATCAATCATCTTATGCGATAAACAAGCCAGACCCCGCTCAAACACTAGTGCATCTGACGGACCGCCGTGAGGGTCGCCAACCACTCTCGTCTGCTGTTGTTGTTGGCGGCGGTGCACAGACCGAGACGATCGCTCGCCCGCCGGTGGAACTTTGCCCAATAATGGTAATCTTTCGGAAGGAATTCTCGTTCCGCTTGGCACGCGTTACACACCGGCCGTTGTTGGTGTGTATGCTGTGGTTTTAATTATAAACATTCCCAAAAGTGGGCACCTATTTCGGTGGCACCGACACCGCCGAAGATCACTGATCTTGGTTACGGTCGGCTGACCGGTGGCGTTGTGTTTTTTTTTTCTTTTCTTCGGCCAATCAATCGCAAGATCCTCGATGCTTCGATCGTTAGTGAATCCGATCACGCACGTAACACGCATCCCCAGCCAAACCAGCGTGCGCGGTGTTCCCAGCCCATCGACACGGAACGGAATGCTTTGCGTCATTTGCATTGCAGCCACGCACGGCAAGGTCTTCTAACTGTCAACGTAAACATAACTTTCATTCACGGCCACGGGCGGGTTTGCCGAAGTGGCTCGGGGAGGTGCGCAAGCTGGTTCAAAGCCAAACAAACCCAGCGGGGGGGACATTCCATGAACCGGTTCGGAAGTTTTCCAAAACTGGCACCATTAAGAGATTATCGCCTTTTTTTAATGCTTCTCTGTTTTGTGTTTTGCCGATCTTATGGCCGTTTTCATCGTTCGTTCTTTTAACCGTCGTTCTATCGGGGTTTGTCTCAATCTTTTTGGCAACAACGTGTGTTATTCTTTTGCATTTGCGTCAGACGCTACCCGCGATCCTGCGACTGGCGCACGACGTCTCTGCTGAGGAGTAGGATCCTTTCCCCCCGGGGCGGATCTATTAATAACATTACTTCCCAAATTGGTCCGACATTCCGGCCCCGGGAAAAAGGGAAATTTTCCCAACTGCTCGAAGTTCCTGGCAAATCCCATCGCTCGGACTTTACGGCTCGTCGTCAATGGCAACGCCGTGAGTGAGTGATTTATTTCCAGCCCCGCTTCTGGGAGTTGCTTATTGGTTTTATCAATTTTCATTCCATTATCTCGCGAGGCCGGAATTCTATTTTTGGCCGTTCCATATTTTCCCCCATTTATTTATGGGAAGCATCAAAATAACTCGTCGGCCGGCCGGTGAGTGGTTTGTACTTTTGAGAATGGATTGAATGGTAACGATATCGGCGAATAGTTGAGGTTGAGATAATTACTTCACCGCGGTTTACAACAAATTACTTGCGCAAACAGTTGTCTGTGGCATCAAGACACCCATCGAGCGGCAAATATTTGCGGTCCTCTGCTGGCAACCTGAGTGGGGCCTCTCAACGACTCTGCCATCTGTGTTTATATACCAACTCTCTTGCACTTTTCAATGCGTCTCTTCGAGTGAATGTTGACAAGATTGTAAGCCTTCCGTTTCCTTCCGAGTTCCTGTCACTTTCGAAAACAGGCAAAAGGCGAGGCGGGTGTGCACAACCGCAACAATAAGTGCTACTAAAGTTGCACAATATAGTCACTTACACCGGAAGCCCGGTCGAATCGCAAAACGTCAAGGGCGTCCCATGGGTTTATCGGTACGATCTTTAAGGGAGATTTTCGCACACAAAACGGAGAGACTGTTGCTGTTGTGGTTAACGCGAGCATTGCGAAACAGCAGTTTTACTACCGTCTTTACTTTTCACCGAACGCTGTGAGATCCAAGGAAATTTTCTCGCTGGCTGATCCGAAAGCTTCTTGCGCCGTGGTGCGCCATTTTGCCGGCTACAGCTGAAAGCGAACGTGGCTTACCTTGTGTCACTGTGGAGCCTGGTACAGAGTGGTCAATTCCGAACCCGCGGCTGACTTCTTCACAATGTCCGTTGGGGTAGTAAAAACAACAATATAGGGTTTATAAAAAAGTCCTTCCGATGCCACTTTGTGCCACTAATCTGCTTCCTCTCTGGCAAGCTCTGCCACCCTCAAACACGCACACACACGATTCGATACACTTGACCGCACACCCGCGGCTTCCGTTACGAGTTACTTTTTGCTCTCCAAAAACCAACCATCCAACGATCGTGGGACGTGTTGGGTAGCGCGGTGGCGGCAGCGGCGGCGTCGTGTCCACTACTTGTTGTTGTTTCCTTTGGGTTTTTTTTTTGCGTTACTTCGCTCTCTAACTTATGCGCTCTTCGCCGTCGTCGCCTTCGTCGTCCACCGTCGGCCGTCGTCGCCGTCGTGAAGGAATAAATGTTTGATTTCTACAATCGTAACTCGGTGGCGAATAAAAACTTAAAACGGCGCTCACGAGCCGCGTCACGTTCGTAGCGTCACGGTCGACCTGCCTCGGCGGCGGTGGCGGGGTGGTAGTTGGGTGCGGGTCGCGGTGGTCACTACAGCATTGGTCCTCTTCCGAGCCGCCACCGACATTGACACTGACGCACCACCGACACTAGTAAGAAGCTCAAAATAGCGAAGGTCCCGTCACTAGTGCCTCGCAGGACACTGACGATCGTTTCGAGCACCGTTTACAGTGCACGGTCCGGTGCTTGGCTCCTCCGAGACAGGATTTCGACACTCAGGCTGGGAATTTTCACAACTCACGAATACGAATCCTTACGGGAGTCACTGATCTGTTGGTGGTGGTGGTGGTTGGTACTGACTGGGTTGACCGAAGGACGGATGCTGTGGCGGCTGCGATCGCTAAGCGACGACTGATCGGTCCGGTGGAAAACACTCAACTGCGGAGCCGAACTCCTGAACGCCCGACCGCTACTAGATACAGATGCTGGCTGGCTGGTCGTTGGCTGCGGTTCCGACCGACCGGTGGCGTGTGGTGGCGGTGGAGACGGCGGCGGCGGCGCCACTCGACACAACCACCACCACGCGCGCCGTTGTCACCTGAAGCGCGAATTGGTGCGCGAACCGCGCGCGCGCGTGTGTGGGAAAGGAACCGAGCTTCAGTGGGCCATGTATGGGAGGAGTAAAAGGGACGGGCGACGCGGGCGCGATCATTTGATCGCCAAATACGCGTTCGTGTTACGGTTGCAAGGTGCACCGAAACGACAACACAAACATTTTTGGGCATGCAAATTTGTCGTGGTGCTCTGATTTGAAGAGTAATTAAAACGAGAGCGTTCCGTTTGTTTGTCGAGCCATCTGCTGGCCCATTACCGTACTACATCGCCGTCAGAGTGATAAGAGAGGACTTGTTGAAACTGAAGCACCGTCGTTGACAGGTGAGTTCGATAACGGCATGATAATGTGCCTTGACAAGCCTTTGATACGCTGTTGTTGATGTTGACTGTTTCGATAAGTATAGGGTTGGATTGTTGGGCGCTAAAGCCACGGCATTCTTGACGAATTCCTTTAGTTGTCGGGCTTTCCTGTCGATCATTGCAAGAACTAGTGGTATTTCTCAAGAGCTGTAAAGTACCAGCACGTTTTTCTTGGGCTTCGGTTTGTGAGTGCTTAAAAATAAAAAGTAAATACAAGAAAACTAATGTTGGACTTTCTTTATTCTTAGCAAATCGTGGGTTCTGTTTTTGGGTTTCCGTTGTTATTTGTGGTGTTTTATAACGTAACAATTATCGTAGTTCATGGTGGGTGGGTTCAGTATGTTGAATGCTTGTTTTGTGGCCCAAGCCGATTCTGACCAATGATTTATTTATATTTATTTATTTATTTATTTACTTACTAATTAATTAAATTTTATATTTTTTTGTTTATTTTTTTGTTTATATACTTTACTTTTTTATTTAATTGTTTATATATAAGCTAGTCTAGAAAGTCTTCAAAACTTTATTTGAGATAGTTTTAATTGCCCGATTTACGTTAAATATGCACCGTTTTGTTGTAAATTTTGCAGCCTTTTTTTAAATAGCTTTAGAACGCCTATCTCATAAAAGTCTTGGTCGTTATTGGCGAAAAATTCGAGCAATCTTTTTTCACAACCCGTTTTTGATCTTCGTTTTTCATCACTCAGGAAATTTTATAATGCGCGAGAAAGGTGTCAATCGCTTAGTGCAAGGTCCGGACTATACGGTGGATGCATTAAAAGATCCCAAACAAACTCTCGGACTTTCTGGCGGGTCACTAAAGACGTGCGTGACATTTCGTTGTCCTGGTGGAACACAAAAAGTATTCTCTTGGTCGATTCTGGTCGTTTCTGGTTAATTGTTAGCTTCAAACCGTGCAGTTGTTGACAGTAGAGGTCTGAATTTAGTGTTTGGCTACACGGAAGCAACCCATAATAACACTCATAACACGCTTAGACCACAACCTGTTAGAGTATCGGCACCGTAAACACCATGCAAAATTTCAGCGGCCTAGCTTGAATTTTCGCCTTTTTCGGACAAAAACTGTAGAAAGTACCGAATTTTCTTTTCGTTCACCTCCATTGTTAGCACCCTGTAACTTACAAACGAATAAAACAAACAAAAAACAATGAAAATATTTTTTTAAGTGTAAAGTATCAGCTTTAAAATTAGCCTAAACTTAAAACTGTATGATCGATGCTTCACGAGATATCGATCACTTAAGGCATCTATCGTGAAAATAATGAATGACTTTTTAGACTAGCTGATATTTCATTTGTTTATTTATTTATTTTTTATTTATTACGAACAAAATCAACGGGCAACACAGCCTAATTGACAAACGTTTGATGTTCGATTGCTTCAACACTTAACTATTATTATTCGAGATGTTGAGTTATAACGAATGCAAAATTTTAATATATAAACAAATCGATTACAACATTTGTTCTAAGCTCTTGGTTAAGATACTATTGTCAATTAGGCTAAGTTTGCCCGTTGACGGTTTTTTATGAATAAATAAATAAATAAATAAATAATCCAAAAATGCAGTTATCATAACAGTTGGTAACCTGTAATGAAGAAAGAGCCGTAAGTCTACCCATAATAAATATTTTTCTTCTTTTCATAATGAACCTTTTTTATTCACATTGGCAGACTGTAAACTGTTTCTTGCGCATCTGAAACAAGAATAAACAATCTGAGCGACATCACTCTGGACAGCTCAACATCAAGCTGCTCCAATCCTTGAAACGTCGCAAGTGGCATCCTGCTTGCGGAGGATCATGCTGAAGGCACTCCCCGGGGCTTGATTAAAAAATTAGGATCAAGGCAAAACCGGGGAACCGGTCTTTTGGGAACCCCACAATGTACGTAATCAAATCAATTCAATTTATACATACATACTTACACCTTGTGGGCCACTCTGACGATCTCCGGTGCCCTTGAAGGAGTCTCTGCGCTCAATCTACGGATGTGGCAATTCGTGTAGGTAGGATGATGGCGAGTCCTCCAGCAAACGTGCTCAGCACCGATTGCTGCTGGCACTCCGAGGACATTCCGAGAGCCGAAATCCGTCACCATACCGAAACCCGTACGCTCCACGCGGCATTTGCATTTTAGATTCCCTCCGCGTGCGCGGAGTTGCGTACTCAGGGTCTGGTAAATGAAGTCAATTTTAGTGTGCCGATCATCATCAAAGCTTGGAGTGACATCATCATGGCACTGGGTAATTAAAATATGCCCGTCCGCTGGCTGGCAGGTGACATTTTCGTTTAATGACCCACCGCCGGAACCGAACCCGCTGCCAGATTATTTGTTCGCGCGCCACGTGCTTGGTGGAATAGATCATAAATTGTGCGGTAAGTTTTGCGCTTTTACAAAAGATGGTAAACAGGAACATTACGGTGCGAGACAAACGTTTCTTTAAATGCTTCACATGTGCCGACAGCTACTTCTAATATTAGTGTATCTTGTGCCACGTCTTTGGTTTCAACGAACATTCGGTCTGTTTTGTGCAAATCAACCTTTATGTGCATCAATTGGCGAACATAATTCAGCCGAGCGGTGGCCACAAGCATTGGAAGCATATAATGGGCCGTCCGTTACTCGTGTCTTGAGAGGGCGAAAGTGTTTCTGTCAATTGGAGATAAATACGCCAATCTAAAGCGGCCAAATTTAGCGCTGGGATCGCTACCATGGTCATCCGGTCCGGTCCATTTTTGGGGAATGGGCCGGATTTCCTCGCACCTTTCGCATTCTCCACGCTGCGCATGCTGCGTTCTCCACGAACGCGGTCTTTTTATATCCTTCAGCTATGCTGTATGCTCGAGTAGATAATCCTTCTCCATGCCGGTCGGTCAATAGATTTGACTTCCAAGTTTGTCCTTTCGGGCCGGCCAACCGGGAGGCATGGTTCAAGCTTCTCTTCGATTTGATCTTCGCACCAACGCGGTGTTACGCGTCATCAAGATGATTTCCTTCATCTCGTTAAGCAGCTCAGACGTTGGTGAGCGGGTAATTTCGCGCATTTGCCGGAATCG
>NC_069145.1:58754287-58810750 GCF_943734635.1 Anopheles cruzii
AGGCGCCAAGTCGCGCGATACAACCTCTCGTCCGAGTCACGGATTGCTCAATCATTTTACACCTCACACACGTGCGGGGCGTTCGTTCCGAGCCGCTTCGAACCGGCTCCAAAGGTTCCTCGCTCGCTCGCTGGACGGCAAACTGTTATCACTTATCGTAATGTAACCTTCATGTTTGGCCTGCTTCGAGCACCCCCCAATCTGCCCACACTTCCCACTGTATTTCACACTTTGAATGCTCACCGGCCACTCTAGAGGCCGACCTACAAGGGCCGATAAGTGGCCCGCCCGGCGTGCGAACTGACGATACTTTTGCACAAGTCCGGTAATTAAATAATTGAAATCAATTTCTTGCGAATGAGGCGCACCAAGGCGCTGAGTGTTCTGGAATGTGAACGCCTATTACTCGGTCGGTACTTTGTTGCCTTATCGTCGTGTGATGTGAGTTTTACTTTTCAAGCAGCTGAAAAGATGTTTGCAGATGCTTGCAGTATTTGATCCTAGAATTTCTGGTCTAAGTTTAAGTAATGGGAGAAAATTCTCAAAACGACCATACAATAATATATAACACATAAAACAATTTTATCATCCAAACCAATAAATCACTCAAGGTGCTGTAACAGCATTCTCGGGAATACCCAGTGTTTATCGCAAAATTCCATCATCAATCAGACAAATGTTTTACTTTACCGATGCGACGATGCCGTAACATGAACCAATTGTTACACTCTACATTGCTCGACTAGCACGTACACTTACACAAACCCATCTAGCCCAACACTCGGAACTGCAATCGAAGCGGGTGACTTCCTGCCCCGACTAGCCGATTGGGGGCCTTAATAGCTCGGGTTTGTCGCACAGTAAGCAGAAAGTTTACGGTGAAATATGACGACGACCGTTTTGACTAAAAACCTGGGCCGATGCTTCACTTAAATTCACCCCCTTCAACTCTTTCAAACAATCGTCTAGGGAATGGAGTGGCGTGACAATGTGCGTCCTACTTTTCAGAGCAGACGCAAGTCGGCAAATTATGACAGGCTGCGCGCAATTGTCGCAATAATTGTCTGCAGTTGGCGGTTTGAAAATCACCACGCGAAAGGAGACGCCAGGTGCTTTATGTAGAGTGAAAAACTAATGCAAATAATTGCCCGTCAG
Source organism: Anopheles cruzii (assembly GCF_943734635.1). Taxonomy (NCBI): domain Eukaryota; kingdom Metazoa; phylum Arthropoda; class Insecta; order Diptera; family Culicidae; genus Anopheles; species Anopheles cruzii. The sequence continues at coordinate 58,755,443 of NC_069145.1, forward strand.
TCCACCGAAGGAGCATGCCTTATAAGAGGTTCCGATTACGTGTGTTGAAGGTCACGTTAACAAAACTAGGGGGTTGAAACAGTTACTTCACCCGGTAATGATCTTCATCGATCATCGGGAAGGCACTAGTACAATCCTTTTACTTTTATGCTTCAATTGGATAATTATTGAAACACAGCTTAACAATTTCACTTACGAAAGCCTGTTTTTGTTTCACAAAAGCGATGTTTATTTAATTATGAAGCACGCGAAATTTCGAACATGTATGATCCTTTTCATCGAGCTCTGTGTTGTTCAAACACACTTTAAGCACGTTATTTTTCAGGCCCACCGCCAATTGTCTCACTCTTGGGGGGATCGGTCTAATCTCAACGACGCATTTGGTTGCGTTCGCATGCGCAAAGCAATTAGGCCTTTTCTATGCGCGCCAAACCGGTTCGAGCCGGTTCGGGCAGTTGATCCTCTGGCACATGATCGTCGCCGCCGTCACCGACGCAAACCACCTCCCCGTTCCCAGGCGCCAGACGATCATCGTTGGCGATGAGGCGAATTATCTTTCCACTAACGGCACACCCCGAACGATCGGATATTGAGGCAGGCCGCGTTTTCGAGCTGATGTCATGGCATGAGGTGGTTTTTCTCGAGCAAAAGTCACGCTTTGGTGACGGGTCTCGATCGCAATTTAGCAGATGCCGTAGAGTTGATATTTTGATGCAATTGTGTTTTGTGTTGGTATAATTTGCGAAGGCCCAGAGAAGATCAATTTTCATCCCAGGGCAAAACTAATCTACTTATAAACTCCAACTAATCATTAAGTGATTAGCAACGGCTTCTAACTCATTCACTCAATTCACACAACGTGCATTGACCGCAAAACCATAACACGTGGCTGCCACGTGCTCGTTAATGAAATGATGTGAAGGAAGTTATTAACGCATTGTTCATTTAATGAGGAATTCCTTTTTTGTTTCCAAGCAAAGCATAACGGAAACGCTTTGATATTGTGCCAATCGTTTCCATTCCAAGTGATCTAGATTAACAATTGAGTTCGAATTGTCGACTATTGACCAAATTCATAATAATTAAATAGCATTTTTAAAACCTCATTTTAAATAAACTCTCTCACAATAATTTTGCACAATAGCAACATTGTGCTATTGGAGAAAATCTGTCTCCGCTGGTATGCAATTAAGCGTCCGGCGTCCCACACAAAATGCAAATCCATTTGCTTGACTTGGAATTCCCATTCCTTGCGTAGGAACCTTTCTTTCTCGAGTGGTAATGCGGCTAATAATTCATACCTTTCACTATCTCTGCCGGAACAAGGCCCACTTCAAGAGCACAGCGCAGCGTTTTGCTGGAGGACATCAACGCTCAACATCCGGATACGAGCTGAATACGAGTTTGCAAATATTTCACACACTTGTCGCGAGTAGTGATCGCGTTCGATCAGAAAAATCAACGCAACCAACGCACAAGAGCGGTTGATAAATAGAAGTTTTATAAATATCCATCTCAAGTGCGGCGCCAAACACCAAATTTTCTTTTCGACACGATGCCCCGGTTCTGTGTTCGCTTCTTTGGCGCTTGCTGATCGTTCTCGAAATTGGCAATCCATCTTCATTGATCGAACGCAAGATGCGCCGCGCAGCACCGATCGGTTCGGTAAACAATCTTTCACGACCACCAGGATTCGCCAATGGAGACTGAACTCACGTTCAGTCCAGCCATCAGTTCGCTGTTTTCTTTTCTCATCGCGTCGGCAGAGAAAGGCGTCCATCCTGGCGACATCTTGACCGGTGCAGGTCGAACGATCGTTGGTATGATTTTTCCAAATTTAGACCACCGCAGCAGCGCTTGAAGGAGTGTGAACTGAAGATCGAGATGCAAAAACACGCCACAGTGCCCTCGCGGGCGGGCGTCGGACTCTGGTCTCAGGTGATGGTCCAGAAATGATGGAACTGTTGGAGACATGGTTTTTCGGTGCACTGGTAACCTTCCACTCGAAGCGAGGGAGCTTGTGTCATCTGCACCGCCAATGGGCCGGCACCGACTTTCAATGTCTTCCGAAGATATTTTAAACTTGACACAATCTTCGTGTCACGATCCGTTAACGTCGCCTTGGTGGGGTAACTGAATGAACCTAGGGCACGCGGCAGGAAGAAGGTATCACACGGTGGTCGCTTTTTCTCTTCAGCAGCTCTACTAGTGGTTTTACAATCCCACAATGATCAAGTTTACCGAGCGGAATGGCATTTTTGCTTTACTCACGGTATTAAAAATAAACATCCTGACGGAACGCAGGCGCGCAACGCATGTGTGCGTGGCGTCCGAGCGCATTCTTGTGCGATCCGGTGTTTGCGCGTCAAATGTTGTTTGCTGAAATGAACCGAGGGTTCCCTTTTCAGTTCGGACGAAAGGATTTGGCAATGCGGAAAACCCGCGAACCTATGCGCTTCAATCGATGATCAGGTAGGTCCAAACTGGGAATCGGAAATCGATGGTTATAAGTTCAGGTTGTTTACAAGCCAATTCAATTCTCTTACATACTAACTCATGGATCACGGAGATTTGCATCCTTTTTCCGTGTTGGAGTAACTCTTTTATTCATGGCCAAACACAGGGCCATGCTGCCAATTATTGCAGTGTTTTATGAGAACAATACTGTGTCATAAATTTCCTGGAGAGCCAAGTGAAATCGAAGAACCTTCGCTACGAGTGTAAATATTTGAGCAAATGTGCTCACGAAGCACATCACCCACTGGCCGGCCGATCCGTCCGTCCCTGTCCCACTGCCCACTCGGAGTTTCTAATTAGAGTTAGAGCGAAGCGATGTGCCCGTTCTCCGAACACATAGTACGTGACCAGTCCACGTGTCCCATTGTGCAGGCCCGTATCGTAATTTCATGGGTTCGGGGAACGCACGCTACTTGGGCACACATGCACCCCACGTCTAGCCGAAACACGAAACCACATGGCCACGGAACGGTTTGGTGTGCTGAGCTCCGAGCGGAACGCTCAACAATCTGTGCGACCGACCACTGTGCGGCGCTGAGGGCTGACGAAACGTGTCTGACCCAAATTCCGCGTGAGATGATACAAATCGCCCACCCAGAACGCACCCCCCACCCCATCGCGGGAGACTCGGCCCCCAGAGCTGGTGGCGGATGCAGGCGAAGCAATGCGTTGAACCACTGCCAAACGGCTATCCCTCAAAGTGCAAGTGATCGTGGCCAAGATTTAGTGATCGCCTCCCCCCGGCTGATATTAGTGTCGGCGGCGAAGGTCGAGGTCGAAGGACGAGGTGGTTTGGTGGTGACTCGAGGGTAGGCCCGCCGACTTCCTTGTCTGTGGTGTGATTTATCGATGATCGGGCCAAGAGGTACTTGTGCTTCCTGCTTAGGACCAAGGTGTCTAAGACACTGTGCAGATTTCGGATGAGGTTTCAGATGAGTTGGTCTGAATCACACAAATCCCGCCACATTCTACTTCCGATGAACTTAGTCACCGGTCAGTAAACAGACAGGAAGCATCCTGACGATGACCATGGATATTTTTGGTAAACGCCACCGTTCCTGCCGGGTTACTGACCCCAGTAGCATTACGATGCAATTGCACCGGATCTAATTGGGTCGCGTCGGGTGATTCTGGTCACTGACCGTAGATAATGATAGAATGGTGTCTAGAACATGTTTGGCAAGGATGCTGAGGCTAAAAATGGACATTTGTTTACCTGATGGGGTTGGGCACAGCATCCTAGATATGTGATGGTTGGCAAAGTATGTTTTCCTTCATCTCGAACTACTTCATCTAGTACGTTGGAACTTTCGTTGTCGTTGTAGACGTTCAAATGTTCAATCGCCCAAATTGCTAGTGAAATAATAGTATTTTTATTTTGTTTAAATTTGTATTAACATTTTGAAATTGAAATCCAGCTCCATAAAGTAACATCTCGTTTCCTCGACTCTCTCAGCAGCAGTAGCAAGTTGTTAATCACCTGTTTTCGTTCGCCTTCTCTTCCATACAGCAAATTCGTCCTCAACTTAACGGTAGCACCAATTCGTTCAACGGAAGCAGCCCCTACATCTTCGGCCGGATGAAAGCCGAACTGAACGATGTGCCGGCCCAGACGGCGGCCGGTTCGACGCTGCCACTGGTCGACATGCCCAGAGACGACGAGGAAGCGGGAGACTATGATCCGTTCGAAAACCGGAAGCTAACCCACCCGACCACCGACACCGAAACGCTCGTCCATCTGCTGAAGGGTTCCCTCGGGTCCGGTATCCTAGCGATGCCGTTGGCATTCGTCAACGCAGGCCTTTGGTTCGGTTTGGCGGCCACCATCATCATCGGGGCCATCTGTACCTACTGTATCCACATACTGGTGCGCTGTTCGCACATCCTGTGCCGGCGAGCGCAGATACCTTCGCTTGGGTTTGCGGACGTAGCGGAGGTGGCGTTCCTGGCCGGACCGGAACCACTGAAGAAGTACTCACGCTTGGCACGGTTCATCATCAACCTGTTCCTGGTGGTCGATCTGATCGGTTGCTGCTGTATCTACATCGTGTTCGTCGGAACCAACATCAAACAGGTGGTGGACCATTACACCCACTCGTACTGGGATGTGCGCGTCTACATCCTGATCCTGCTGGGCCCACTGATTCTGATCAATCTGATCCGCAAGCTAAAGTACCTCACACCGTTCTCGCTGATCGCTAACGTGCTGATCGGGGCCGGAGTAGGGATTACGCTGTACTACATCGTCACGGATCTGCCGCCCCTGTCGGAGCGCAAGGCCGTGGCTGAAGTGCAGCATCTGCCCATGTTCTTCGGTACCGTCATCTTCGCCCTCGAGGGTATCGGCGTCGTGATGTCGCTGGAGAACAACATGAAAACCCCGCAGAACTTTATCGGATGTCCGGGTGTGCTGAACAGCGGCATGTCGGTGGTGGTACTCCTGTACGCCACCGTTGGATTCCTGGGATACTTGAAGTACGGAGACGAGACCAAGGGTAGCATTACGTTGAATCTGCCCGTTGAGGACGTGTAAGTGTCTGCTTGGCATTAGTTTACTGGCACAGGATGCCGATTAAAATGTTCCCTTGTTTTCGTTACAGTTTGGCCCAAACGGTTAAGCTGATGATTGCGGTGGCCATTTTCCTGACCTACTCCCTACAGTTCTACGTGCCGATGGAGATCATTTGGAAAAACATTAAGGGCAATTTCAACGAGCACAAAAATGCCGCCGAGTATGCGCTACGCATTGGGCTAGTGGTAAGTGGAAACGATCTCGTGTGAAATGCGCTTTTCTTTTTGAGTTGCTCATAATTGTTTCTTTTCTGCGACAGATCCTGACGGTGGTAATTGCAGCGGCACTACCGAACCTTGGCCCATTCATCACGCTCATCGGTGCCGTTTGCCTCAGCACACTTGGTCTGATGTTCCCGGCCGTAATTGAACTTGTGACATTCTACGAAAAACCCGGCTACGGTCGGTTCAACTGGCGGTTGTGGAAAAACATCTTTCTCATTCTGTTCGGTGTGGTCGGATTCGTAACCGGTACCTACGTCAGTATTGTAGAGTTCTCGGAGCACCTCCAGGAAGAGGTCTAGAACACGCTCTCCCCGCCAGCTTTTGCTTGCCAGCATCTGCCGAAACCTTGTGAGGTAGGGTGGATAGAGTATGGCACGCAGCGCGCTCCGCGCACGAAGCAGGACGAGTGCGTCTGACGTCATCGAAGAAGTTCCCAGGTCGCAGGTTGGTTCAATTTGAGGACCTACGAGGCTTGCGAATCGAGATCCGTCCTTTTTGGTTGGCAAGAGACCTTCAACTGCGCACTGCTGCAGTGTACTTTCCGGGCACGGGCTCGATTCAGGGAACTGGTTCCATCGATGACTTCAACACGCGCGGCTAGATTAGTCGCATATGCATGCGGTTCTGTGTGGTTTGCACTTTAATGTTTCGTTTTTATTCAATTAACAATAGTTCAATCCCGAAACGTTTGGCAACGTAGCGGTTCCAAACCTTCCCAGTGTGTTTTCCCAGTTAGCGACTAGCGTGCCAAGAGTCCCACCTCGAATCTGATTCGAGTGTCATATCTGCGATATTTAAGAACGGAAGGTGATGAACATGTACATCTACGACACAACTCGAAGAGAACGAAGAGTTTGACATACCTTCAGGACAGAGTTACTTTCGAAGACAATGACCGCACACGTAAATTACTAGACAAAACGTAGGGAACGACCGGAATTCGACCGGACCAACTGCAAGACGGCTCTAGAAACTAGAAACAATAACGCCATTCGATGGAAACGGGGCGATCGGAAAAAAGTCCAACTGGACGACCTTTCGACCTGCTCGTGATCCGGGAGAATATGAAAAAAGTCATGTGCCTAGAGCCTAGCCACACTGGATTGTGATGTTAAGCTGTCATCTAGCGTTTAAGTGCTGCAGTGCTGCTGCTGTGAACAACAGAACCGCAGAGAAATATATATATTTATCGATTTTATCTTTCTGTACAACACCTAAGGGCGTACCCTTCATGTAACATTGTTCCTGAGATAGTTTATAGATCGGAGAACGGTTAGAATCGTAGTGTTAGTGGACGTGCAGAAGCATGGGAACCGACTTTCTTTTGAATAAAACAGGAAGACAGTCCGGAATGCAACGAACAGACTCGGAATTAACTCGGAAGTGTCATGAAACGAAGTGTTCCACATCGTGTACAGTCGACAATAAACTAATTAACAGACATACCAATAAATCAAACTTACGACTTTTTTTAACAAGTAGAGCTTCCCCTTTTTCAGACGTAGAACTATTGTTGGCTTTCTGTTTTCCATGTTTCCTATCGTTCGTTACAAAAGTATACAGATGCACAACTACTGCATATAATTATGAGTATCCTTGAATTATGAAGATGCCTTGACGCTATACATTAAATATGTTGGCGATAGAAGTTCAATAACTAACATTATGAAGATCTTAGCATGTAGATTTATATTGTAAGTTATCAAAAATACGTTAAGTTTGTTGATGATGTGTTTCAAATATTATTGAATAAATGGCCCACCATTGGCTAAATTGGCTTTTGTTCTGAGAAGACAACACGACAAAAACCCCGCATGTATCCGAAACAAAAGGTTATTCATTTTTGATGTTTGACATTTCAATTTTTAGATTTAGTTTTAGTTTGATTAGCGAGGATTTTTGACATCAGCGAAATGATCAACGTCAATTTAAAGATTTTCTTTTTAATTTCAATTTTTGTTTTGTACTGATACTTTTGAGCAGAACTGTTATTAGAGCTAGTTTCGGGATATATTGTATTGCGCCGCAAGGTATGCAATCGTGTAAGCTTGAAGCGTTAACTGAAACGCTTCGATTTCATTCGGGTGAGAAACTCGGCTATTCGAGCAAAGCTCGAGCAGTTTTTCTTTGTTCGAGTTAACGGACGCATTTTAAATTTGGTGATTTTATTAAACGAATTAATTAGTAATGAAATAAATGATCATTGATCGTCACATAAACACAGAACACACGTGTTGAAGGGTGTCGTAATATTTGTAAAATATTGTAGTAGAAAATATTAACGCCACGGCAAAAGCTTTTTTAGACTCAGCATCAATGGAACCGCTCATTCTCATTCAGAGGCAACAGAAAACTACGACTTTAGTTTCATTCGGCAACGGGACTTCCGAGGCTAGCTTTGACTGATATGAATATCAAACTATTCGACTTTGTTATGTTAGAATCTAAGAGGAATTTCGCATACTTGAGAGTAAGCACATTCTCGAGATACCGAGTGGCATATTTTCACATGGAAAGATACCTCTCTCATCGATTGATTTGAGCCACAACAGCCATCCGCGTAACAGTTACTTCCTGAAGCATCCTCCTATCTTAATGCTTTTTCACCTCTCTAAAGTGACCGCGACTGCCAACAGTCTCCCAGTTAACAAGAACACTTTTGCTAGACTGATCGACCTAAAAATGCTCCATCTGTCCTAACATCGTCGATTGGAATCCTCCGATCGGGAATGTCAATGAGATTTATTCGCAAACAACTCTCAACTTACGGAACAATTTCGTCGAGGACATCCCTATCGGGTCTTAACTGAATTTCGAATGGTACCTTGTGAAAAGTATAAGGAAATAAGAACATAACTAAATGCAATCGTCACATAATTAACTGATCTCCTTAAAAAGGCCCATATTTTCCCCTGAAAGCCGACCCTATCAAGCATTCCATTGTCATAGCATCATAAAAACTTACTGTCTCATTTGTTCAACGGACCAATTGCGATTAAAAACGTTAAATATCTGACTTTTACTCATGTTCATTATGCCCGTGATGTGAAAGCTGATCGATACTTGCTGTCCGATTTTACAGCATCATTACGCCATTGTCACCATTTAGCCTTACATCGGCATGTCAGAGGGACCGCTCTCACTCATAAACCCGAACCATCGATCGCCAATAGTTTCGTCTCGTCAGCGATCGCCATAAAACAATCGTGTAACCGCACGGATAATGTGCCAAACACTGGATCGGGACGCAAATCGGCAGGAAAATTAAAGCTCGCATAATCCACCCGGGACCCGGACGGGCGGACTCCCCGCGAAGGCTCATGCAGGAAATGAAATTAACTTAATTTTCCCCGACTGTAAGCAGCTCATTAAATGCCAAATTTATCTACCATAATTTAATATCATCAAACAAACAGACGGGCGAACCGAATGAAAAAAAAAGAACAGAAACAACATCGAACAAAGATCGCATGGGGTGCGTACGGCCAAAAACATGATCATCGCACACCCCGAGCGCCTTCCGTCCTTCGCGCGCGTGGAGTGCATAGAGCGTGGACCCCGTTGGCGTTCTGTTTTCTACGCTTTCTTCGGCCGCCCCGGGAAACCACACACGCCGTGATATCGATGCGGTTTAATTTTATGAGTCAATTTGTATGCTCATCGCAACCACCGTGCCACGCGATTCGAAGCAGGTCATCGTCACGGGGCAGCCGGACGCCATATTTGGCCGTGACAGACCGGCGTTGACTAGCGATTCGAGAGGATCATCTCTCCAAAGGAGGAGACCAAACCAATCATCAATCGTGTGATCTTATTCCTCGGCTCGACCACCTCCAACGAGTAGACGCTCTAGTCCGCAACCCACGATGTTAAAAACAACTGAGCCAATGCCGGGCCATTCCGGGGGGGATCCTTTGGAGAGCCAAGTTTGGCATCAAAGCTCGAACATCACCATCACAGGCCCCAGTGAAGATGCTAATTCGTCGAAATTCCCACCGTAAGCAACGCCAATGTGGCCCCAAATTCGATTTCGTTGAGGTGTCTCCGTGTTATTTTATTACTGTCACTCCACCATCCGGGTGGGATCCGGTGGATTATGATTTTATTTGATTGACACTGACACCCAAAATGGATCGCCATCGCCTAGTGGCTGGACTGGACATCGTGGGTGTTACTCGGCTGGAGCGGCCTTCGCGTGTCCGACTACTTCAATCTGGTTCCGAGTTTGGGGCGTTGGCGGAATGAATGTGTGAACACGACAAATACTTGACCAGAAGATCACCCTCGATCCTTGTGTGGCATTTAGAGGGTAGCGCTGAGCAAAGAAGTCGTGGGATTCGCTGGAAGTCGTGTGCCGGTCGAAGGCTCTTGATTGTCACGCCCGATAAGTGTCACTGTCCGTGTCCCAAATTAATTAACACTTGCGCCCGGGGGGGGGTATTGCTTAAGCTGTCGCTCGCCGCTGGCACTGCTTCTGGATGTTATGTGGCGTGAACTTTTGACAGTGACCAGCGCCCAGTGCTGGTGGAGCTCCGTTGACATGCTTCGGACATAATTTGCAACTTTATTTGAATATTTTTCAATAATCCTGTGGGGTCCGCCGTCCGAACGAAGCTCGCGCGCCACGCCGACGCTGGGCGCGTTGTAAAGTTTCGCATAAATCAATGCAGTAAAAACATACAAAACATAAAATGGGGAAAATACGATCACTTGAATGAACTCATCCTCATCCCGCCCACACGACGGCGCGACCTAATTACCACCGCATCGGCTTGGCTCATCGCGGCAAAAGTACCCACCGCGAGGCGATGGCCACAATCAACCCTCCAGACGGTCGGTCGTAAAAAGCAAAACATGAAATTCGATAAACCAAATTGCCACCTAAAGGCCGATAGGCTCACCTTGGGCCCGCGATATCGTCGGACATGGAAAAGTTAAATTAAATTATCATAACGCACAAAGTAATGCCTTTTATCTGCTCGCTTGACGTTCGCGGGAGGGTTTTATTTTATGGGCTGCCTCCCCGGCCAGCCCCAGGCCCCCCCAGGGGGGGGCCGATATCGCCCGATCTGGATGACTATATTTTGACGAGACCGATCGCCCTGCCCGTGGGCCCAGCCGATGCCGATCGCACTGGGAGGCCCGGCCAGGACGGATGGATTCGGTTCCTTTTGCTGGAATTAGACGATTCATGTTCTCGTTATGTTTCGGCGATCGAAAGCGAAGCGAAGTGGGTTCACCGTACACCCACCACCGGACGCCGGTGGAGTCAATCGTGTCGGAGGATGTGCGGAGTCAATCGTGCTTGGCGCTGACGGGACGGGGATCGAGATAAAAAGGTGGTACTGCTGTCCGATTGCGCCGTCCGATCGTTTGGGGTTATCGCGGAAGACAAGGGACTAATGAAGTCATTAGAATAGCTATTTGATGACTTACTCCGAGGAGGATAGGATGGGCTTTCCACGCGATTCCCGCTAGAATGAACACCATGACGCTGACGCGGATGGCTAGGTGAATGCTTGTCGACTATAAATTAACTCGACCTGAGTCAAGTTATACAAGAATTCTTTATTATTTCTAAGATCCTGGTTTTTGTACCTAGTTCTTCATTCAGTGAAGCATGGTTTAGACCAAAAATATATTTATTCATTTATTTATTATTACAAAAACACCCAATGGCGGATCGAACGCAGAAGCTGGTAACCGATGTTTAAAAAGAAATATACACGAATTGAACAGTAACTGTTAGGAAATTATTTATGATTTCCTAAACGGGCTATTCCCGAACACACAGAAACTGTTTCGTATTAGATGTTGGCCTGTCTCTGCAGGAAGAAAAAAATACTTTATTCGTTCCGTCGTGTTCTTTGCGAAAAAGCCCTGAATTCCGCTCCTCACGAGCTTATATCTTCTGACCTTTTCATAAACATCGCCGCCACGCGACAATGTTTTTTTTCGTAACAGTAACATGGATGAAACAGTTAGTAAGAAAACATGAAAGTAAAAATATCACAACACTGATAAAGAAAAATTGTTTTGCGTCAGAGAGCTAGTAACTGATCATTATGTTCGGTAAGGGACGACCGCGCATCAATTCTGACTTCCTGGTTGGGTCGTCGTCTCAAACATCGGACAGGAGCAGAAAAGTAAAATCGAGCAACGAGTGTTGGCGAGTCATTACGGGAAGTAAAAATGCTAAATGGAAAAACAGTTTGAGCCAACCGTCTACGCTGCTCGAGTGATTGTAGCCCAAGTAGAGGACAGCGCGTTTTGTAATTTGGAACTCGATCAACGGCCTATCAACCAAGTATAAGAACAGCGATCCTAGTGAACTTTAAGCGATCAATCCAACATTGATGCCACATACCACAAGCGTACTCAAGGATCGGACGGACAAGAGAACAATACATATCTTTTAGACACATAACATTCAGGAACTCAGGACTCATGAGAATAACAAAACCAAGCAGATGTAAACATTTTCGTTAGAAAAGAAAGTGATCGGAATTGTTTATATAATCAGGAAATCAGATTGACGCTGTGGAATGCTAGATATGAGCATTGTTTAGTTGGATGAATGTATATCTCAAAGTACTCAAAACTAGTATAAGTTGCTTAAGTTAAAGTTCAGACTTAAGCTAAGGCTTGCTTATATTTGCTATTAAGAATAATTTCGTGTTACACCATTCCGTTCGAAAGTCGTCACAATTCCCTCATTTTTTAAGAAAGCGATGCTGGTTTCGCAAATCTCATTTCAATTGTGTAAAGTGTTGGTCTTCTCATAAACAACTGTCACCTTGTTATTTTGAATTCGTCGTAATCCTTTGGTTTATTACGTGGTACGTTGTTTGATAGAAATGTCGTCACCGAATAATTTCGTTACGGCCCAGTTCAGATTACACAAGACGCCTGGCTAATGCAGCCGTTGTCTTATCCTCCCACAGTGTTGTCTCTCAGGCTCAGGCTCTCAACAGCACTCGGGCGCGAATATCGATTGCAGTTAAAAAAAATCGCAGGCGTTGCCGTGGTGCTGAGGTGCGCAACCTCAGCGAAGCAAGCGATCGGATAGCCGCCTCTTACCATCCAGCATCCCGCGCAGAGCAGCGCCGGCCCGTTTTGGGCTCGGCGCACTTGTCGCCCGCGCCGAAGGAGTTGACAAACCTCCGAAGGGGCACCGTGTAACGAGGCCCACCGGGTGGCACCGGGGGCCGAGCGCCCGAAACCGGGTGCGTGTTGTGCGTGATAAGTCACGCGATAATTTATGCAAACTCCATCGCGTCCCCCACGGGGGCGGATACGTTGCACAACCTGCGGCCACAAGTGCAAGTGCAATGGCCGCTCTGAGCGCGCTCATTGAATTCCGGCATCGGTCGGTGTCTGGTGGCCTTTTCCACCAACGAACGGCTCGGTTCGTTGACCAGCACATTGGCCCACTGCCGGGTGTCTGGCCGTAAGACGCTGGCTCTGTCCGCTCTTATCGACGCGCCCTCGCCGTCGACGGACGGTATCTACCGATGGCCCGTCCATTTAGAGGTTCCCAAAAGGAAGCCGTCGATGCACCGGCCACGATCGATTGCACCGCCAACGCAAACACGCCAACGGTTGGATCCCGGGGCCGTCAACAAGAAAAGTGAGCGCTATGTGGAAGGCTTCAGAAGACCGAAACCGCCTTCTTTTTGTCCCCTGCTCCCCCGGAGCGTTGTCTTGTTTGCCTCGGAAAACCAACCAAACCGATAAGGAAACTGAGCCAGGACGGTAGGGTAGGACCGGAGGAGACCAAAACACTGATAGACACCTAATAAAGTTGTTAAGCCGAACGAACGAAATGCTGCTTTTCGGCTTTCGACAATATCTGCCCCGCGGAGAAACTTCGTCCGACTTCGATTAGTGCCCAGGGTCCCAGCGGATAGACGGCCCTAGACGAGGTCCGAATACACGTGCCGAGGTTGTGGGCAGCGATCAGCGCGGCCAATCGAATATCGATCGGGGAATGGGGACCACGAATGAAATCATAAATTCGTCACGCGCTGGAACTTAATCCCCCGCGAGCCTTCCCATTAGCACCACCCTTCGGGGGGGGGGCTCCGATGATTCTATTACCTTTATCTAAACGCGAACGTGACCACGGAGTGCCGAAGCGTGACCCGCACTGGCAGGTTGGTGCGAGAATTTGGGAGTAAGCTCTTAGTTTATTGCCCGTGTCCGAGGGTTTGCGTTTCGCTGGCTGCTGCTACCCACCGAGCTTTCTCGGACACTCGGTCCCCATCGCAGTGTCAACTGGCTTCGTTAGCTTAGAAGGTAGATTAAGGGATGCCCCGCCCGTAGACAGGTCGAATGGGCGGCAGAGCGGTCCAACTAGTGGCAGACGTCTTCGCCCATTTGGCTATCACGCGACACGAGCATCGTCCGAAGACAACAGGTGTCTCAGCAGCCACCTGACACGGACACCACGGGCACCACACTCTTGGCAGGCTAGTAAATTTGTCACGTCCATAATGGTGTCTTGGCGGTCAGATCGAAATAGCGGGAAAGACGCTCCCGCTATGCGGCTTTTTGTGATAAACATTTGCATTCTTGGCTGCATACGGGCGGTCCAAAGTATTTGTGCAGCATACGAAAAATATAGTTTAAGTGGTCTTAAAAGTCAAGCATAAATATCATAATGTTGCCGAGTCAATTTGGTAATGCATCTAGTTTGCGAAGTACAGACAACTGGCACTGGAAATACTCTATTTGGCCCTTAAAAAAGGGATACGGGTTTTATTCGGATTCAGAGGATTTATTCTGTTCTCTGATAGCTGATTTCATTCTTCGTTAAAAATTGAGTACTAAATGATATAGGTGAGTAGTGAAATGAGGAGATGTAGAGGTAAATTATGCAAGAATCCCGAAGTTACTGGCCTTGGTCAACCGTCTAAAAGAACTGCATAGTTAACCAAGCAAAGAAGAACTGTTGGAACAGCAACTCATCATGATTAAAAACATAGAACAAGAACCAACAATCTGTTTGAGTTTATCAACTCGAAACAATACAAATGTAACAACCTCGTCCACCGCAACTGCGTAGTTCCAGGAGAATATTTAGAAAGTTTTCGAAAGGATAAAGTGGATTTGGGCGTCGGCTCATAACTATGGATGAGACTTGGGTTTATCGCCATGATCCTGATCCATGATCAAAACAAGAGGCTAAAAGTGGTGTGAACCTGGTTCTTCGGTTTCGAAACGAGTTCATGTGCAGAAATCGGCCAAGGAGGTTGCATCCTTTTTTCGGGATGTGAAAGGAATTTTGTATGTGGATTACTTGCAAACTGGTTAACTAGTACATTCTGAATATTATTTTTACCTTTTAGCCCAGTTGAGGGGAAAAAAATGTGTAAAAAACTCGGGTTTTCTCGACAGGACTTCGGCAAGACAACTTCTCGTCGTTTCTTGACTTTAATATTCCTCTCAATCAATGTCGTGATGTTTCGTGATGTTTTCGTTACCAGCTTGGTCGTTACGTTTCGTCAGTTTGATTAGTTTTAGTTCTAAGTGCTAGGTTATGTTTTTATTGTCAATTAGGCTAAGTTTTTCGTTGACTGTTTTTTTTAAATAAACAACTAAATGAAACATCCTTTTTCATCAGGAAAATGCACCGCGTATCAAGAGCATTTTGATAATAGCTAGCGAACCATTACCAAAATATTCCATCTGTTTCCAGCCCAAAAAAAGCGTTTTCCATAAAACGATGAGGTCATTACAGCTGTGGATGCGTATTTGGCAGCCCTTCCAGATTCTCTTTTCAGGGATGGACTACAGGATGCGTTAGCATGACACAATCTTTTTAAATGTTAAATAACTCCGTCATTTTTCAGTCGGAGCCCTCGATGAAACGAGATTAAAAAAGGTGTCGTCATGATAATTAAAAAGCTAAAGAAGGATGCAAAATGTAAAAGGAGAAACGTCTCCTTTACTCATCGGCATCATAGCATTCAAGTCGACCAATACTTTTGAGAGACGGTGTAAGTCTCTCGGCCAGATTGGTGATAATTCTCTACCAGCGGGCTGCCATTTCCCACACATATCACGGTGGGTGGACTCCACCGGATCCCCAAAGCTCGGTGGTCTGATTTTGTTTACCATCAGCCGTATGCAAATGGCGACCGCGATCGTCCTCCTCCGATCGGCCCCCCGATCGGGTAAAAGTCAGCCTCATACGCCGCCGCCACTTTATTGGTAACGCAGCATGATAACGGTTCCGTTTGGCCATTACCATAATTGCGCGATAGAAGTCCTCGTGTGGCTGTTGCGCGCTCTGCCGAAAGGATACGTCTCAACCATCGCGAAGCTCCTGAGCTCCCAAAATGGCGAGTTTGGCTTCTTGTGGAGGGTTTTATGTGCCACGATAAAGTAATTGATGTGTCCATTCCTTTTTTCATGCCCCCCTTTCACACTCCGCTTGGGGTCATTCGAACATGTGTTCGAAATTCGAACACTGATTGTTGATCTTTCGTTATCTTCTTCTTCATCGTTTTTTCCCCTATGCGCTGCGAGGCCAACCCCGATCGCGGCCACTGCATTTCGGCGGTTCCGGCGATGTTTGAATTTGAATTTTATCGCCGACCCGAACACCACACGGTGGCGATAAATCATGATAACCGGCGACGGCTTTTGGGTTGAGATGAAAAAATCCAATTGAAGTTCGAAAACAGGAAACGGGATCGACGGGTCAGTGCTACTGGCCAGCCAGAGGCACCGTGCGGATGTGCGGATGCAACTGATAATCCCTCGCCCGAGATTGCTCGAGGGTGGAATTGTTACGCCGGCGACCACTTGGCACCGTCCGGTTCGGGCACCGGGTAATCGGCGTGGGGCACGATAAGGCACGCACCCCGCGGGCCCGTAGATATCGATATTCGTTCGCTAATATTTACTCGCCCCGTTCGATTCGCCCGGAGCCAGTGGCCGCCGACGAGTGCGGCCCGCCGTCGTCGCCGAGACGAACCTTCCAAGAAGCTTGGCGTCTTGGCGTCCACCAAGAGCCAGACGCAGCAGCAAATCAATCATCCGTCAGGCGTGATGTGTCAGTGAAATTATGTATGCTGCTGTTGGGGCGGCAGAAGCCCGGCGCGCGGCGTGGTGCAAACGCATCCCATCCGGACAATAGCCGTCTTAGATATCGATGGCCAAGATCGCCAAGTCGATGGCGCGTCGGCCATACGAGCCCGCGGCGATTGCTACCGCAAACGACCCCAAACGATGGTCGGCGACGTCGTCGTCGTCGTCCCGTCAAAACCTGTGCGGCGAGAGGTCCCAGAGGGTGTGATTGGCTGCTTATCGACGAATTTTTATCAACACTACAACGGGGTGGCCAGGCCAAGAAAGAGCGACGAAAAGACACCTTTAACCACTCGAAGGAACGGTCCTGGGCGAAGGAACGTGATTAAACTTTCTCACGGGAATCGAACGGGGAGCCGAACTACTATTAATGGAAAAAGTGTATTAATTTTATCACACCCCTCACCTCAGGGTGGAGTGCGCTGTGGAGGTGTTGCGCGGGTGACAGAACCCCTCCGCACGGCGCTGCTTCCCCCCACCCGGGATGCCTGTGGTGGAATGTAAATGAAGGTCTCTGGGAGGGTGCGTTCCTGAGAAAGGTAAACTTCGCAATGTTCGCCGTCTTATCAACGTCCGTGGGGTGCATACGGCGGGGCCAAGTCACGGTTGTGGTGGTGGGTCGCTACTGTGCTGAGCAGGATTCCGAAGAGATTGGATTGGAAATAGTGACATCCTTTGTCCTGCTGGTGCGTGCGATCGATCGATCGTGGGAACTTCTCAGCGTAGAGGGTGTAGCAAATATCAGCTCTCGCTGCTCGCTGGCACCCTCTTCGGTCATCGAGTACTCCAATAGGCCTTATCAAGGAACCGTAAGATTCCATGCTCATGTTGGCCTCTAATTTCTCACATCCTGAGGGCTGAAAATTACTTAGGTGGGCAACAAATAACGGGAATCTGATTATAACTCGAAACATTATTTATTTATTCTTCTAAATCTAAGTCATGACCCCCTCAAGCTAACATTGCTCTATTTAATACGCTTATCTTTACATTTGTGTCAATTGTCGAAACAGTCCGGAATATTCTGTATAGGAATAATTTAAGAAATTCTTTGTTTCGCCTTTTTTCTTCGCCATCGACTCTAGAAAGTATTCGCGGAGTTTAGTGGATAACCAGAAGTCATTGTCGAGTAATATGCGTAATATCCGTGGTGAAATTATCATGAAAATGTGTTGCACACACCAAGATTTATCTCTCTAAAAATTCTGTTTTTTGACACACGAACGACGCGTTCATATTCATTCATATGAATTCATAATTTGTTTTTTGTCGACAGAATATAATCATTTTGTTAGTGTCCAAAAGAGTTACAAATTATCTTGATACAAGTGAAGTCCTTCAGTTACTTACAGATTCAACTTAAGATTTCTTAGTTGTCTTAGGATATTTGATCATAAACTTTTTGTTACCATAAACTTATTCATATTATGGGCTCCCCATGTCAAAACTAAGCAAATATGGCCAAAATAAAACAAATATAATCTCTAAATTTCCAAGCCGAACAGAAACATGCATGGACCACAAACCGATTCGGTGCGGGATCGCAAAATAATCTTCTGTTTGATGTTGTCACGTTTTGGGGGCCGAAAATATCTGCCCAATACTCGTGAACAATCCCCGCCGAGGCGAGGACCCATTTCCGAGTCGTAAACACATTCACTCGATGATGGGAACATTTCTTATCACCAGCGCCAGAACGCCCCGGGTTCTGGTTCTCAGTGCTGCTCAGGCTGACTGGCAGCGAAGGACCTCGATGTTTGGTTTGTACCTTCTACCATCCACCTCCTAAGGGTCCTATCGTCTTCGGTTCTACCGGCGTTCTAGGAACGCTGGCCGAGTGTACCAGTGTGCCTGTGGGCGCTTATCACGACCACGCAAGTGTCCAAACACGGCCAGCGCGGTTGAACAACTGGAAGGATTGTCTCTTCCGGCCCCGGCCATCGCCGTACGCCGATCCGCACAAATTGCAGATTAGATCGATCGCTATCGGAAACCGGGTCGGGCAACCGTGGGAAACAAGTCCGGACGGGCTCAACCTGAGCCCCCACATCTCACATCGGAGAAGGGTACGGAAATTGTGCAGTTTTTGTATTATTCTTGAGACCTCTCACTGCCGCGAAGGATCGTGCGTAGGATGGTCGTTCCGTGTTGCTCCTGCTCGCGGGGGCCAATGGTCTCGGGGACCAATACGAAAAACAACAACAACCACGAACAACCGCTCCGTTTCGGGGGAGATTCAGCCTCCAGGCTATTCATTTTCGTTCACCTTTTAAATGAGAGGGTTTGGTGTTTCGTTTTCATTAAACTCCCCGTTGCAGATTCATTAATGGAGCTACAACAGCAAAAAACACAACGGAAAATAAGTGCTGCAACCTTATGAATGAACCTCAACATTAATGAAAACATAGAGAAAAAAATCAAAATACACGCCTCAGATCACAAGCGCAGCAGCAGGATCATCTGCCGTGCGAGTGGAAGCAGAACTTTGGATAATTTTCTGCCATTACGGGTTTCTGCCCCCCAAACGTCTGGCCAGCGGCGGCAGCGGCACGCAATCTGCGGTTGCAGTTGCAGGCGATTAACTGCAGTTCACTCCTGATGCCGCCGCTCTCCTGGGGGCACCATATCGGTTTCAGGGCTTTCGTTTGGGCGTCCAGCCCGAAGCCCGGATCAAGGTGAAAAGTTTGATATATTTTGACACAAAAAGTAAACCCCAACACGCAGCGCAAGGTGAGCGCTTTTTACGGCACCCCTGTATCCGGGAGCTATTAGGGGTCGGCGAGTTACGTGCCCCCCGAGGGGATACAATAAAACACACATTTGACTGTTTCACCACTGGGAGATTTTTCAGCGAAAAAAGCTTTTCTTGTAGACGCATCAATCCTGCGTGAAGAAACGGCTGTCAAATCGTAACCAAGGGATAACGTTTCGGTTCGCATCGATCATGCTGCGCTTCTCCTGCGTTGGCCTATTCCTTACCATGCATTTCTGCCCGAAACCACCACAACGCTAACTCGTCTGATGCTCGTCTTCTGCTTAGGTGTAGTGCCCTACTGCTCGTGACTGGAACCGACCGTGGTTTGGAAGCCACTTAAACAGCATCCGTAGCCGGAGGCCTCGATGCAATTTCTAACACGAGGTCTGCGCCAAAAAAGAAGGTGGTCCCTGGCCAAGAATTTCAATCTTCGTTAAATTTAATCACAAAAATCCGGGTGTGGGACAGCACAAAAAGATGGTTCCGCTAAACGACGTTGCTGGA
Source organism: Anopheles cruzii (assembly GCF_943734635.1). Classification (NCBI taxonomy): domain Eukaryota; kingdom Metazoa; phylum Arthropoda; class Insecta; order Diptera; family Culicidae; genus Anopheles; species Anopheles cruzii. Next base: position 58,775,112 of record NC_069145.1, read on the forward strand.
TGTGCCTGGACGCTGTGCTGACGCCGATGGACGCCGATGAGAAGTAGGTCTGCCGGCCCTTTGGAAAACCATTACCCATAACGCCAGTAACGACGGAGATGAACCGGGTTTGATGGTGCCTGACTTGGGAATGCATCGGGAGCCTGTGACATACCGGGTACGCGGTGAAGGGCGTCGATCTATCCTCCTAAAAGGTAATAGGTATTAGCCGTGATCACTTGTGATAATATTTGTAACCGGATTATATTCGAACCTAGGATATTAACCAGTCAAAAGATCAAAGAACAAGGAAGAATTATCAAAAGTCCTATGGACTAGAGGCTTTAAGTTGGATTAATACTTCTTATATTTTAATATAATATCAAGCTCAGTCAAACGAGTTTAAAATTCAAACAAGTTTTTGCGTATTTTATCGTAAATTTAAATATCATAATGAGAAGGTAATGGAACCTATAAAATAACTCATCAGTACATTAGTATTTAAATCTTTTAACGAACACGACGCTTGTCTCGAACATCCAAAAGGCATCCCAAATCTTTTCGGGCTAATTGAAAGTAATTTGTTTATCAAAACTTCGGCGCACCATTGTGCACTGATCCATTGTGGGTTTTATTTGTTGTTGTTTGTTCACAGTTTCCACAAAACAAAACGCATTCAAAGCGTGCGTTTCCCATGAACATCGCCCCCAAAATGCCGTCGATTGTAGGGAAGCATAACAAAATTGTTTTCAAACAAACTCTCCCCTGAGGGTTTTATCCCAATTCATGAACACTAAGGCCGAGCCATCTCTCCCTCTTTGGCTCCCACGTTTAGTTCCAGTTAGGATTGGATGCGTCGTCCACGTCGTTCCTTCTTCGGCGTGCATCAACAAGCAATAATTGAAAATCCATTTGAAAACCAAACTCTCCCCCGGAGCGGGGACCGGCCCGTACCCAGTCGACTTCGCTCTCTAGTGGGCAGCGAGCGTGGAAGGTGGAAAACATTTAAATAGTCAAATATTGGCTCAAACTTTCAAACTCCCGACAAGCGTCGTCCGGGTTGCTGCTACTGCTTCTGTGTCAGCTACCGCACTTGCGGCTGCAATCCGCGTCTGCCGGGGACTCGGGAAGCCAGTAAGTCCGCCCAGCCCAGAAGGCAACACTCCCACGACCGACGACGGTGCAATGGTCCACCTGTTGCGCAGCAGCGTAGGAGTCGTGGATGATTCCACGACTGGACACGGGCGCGGTAATTGAAAGTCAAGTAGCTCTATTTGCCGTGATTGGTTTGTTGGCACAAATAATTAACTTTCCGCGCGACGACCGTCAAGCGGTCGTTTAGGATGCGGCCGTCGAGGCCAGCGGCTGCGTCTGCGAGGTGGGCGTACCGTCTCAAGACGATCGGCGGAATCCGCTAGGAGATGGACAAATTTTTACTTGGGACGCGATGCGGCAGTCGCCCGGAACTGGAATGTGTTGGCTGGGCAAACATATTTGCGTAGCGAGAATTTTAAAATAATGGGCCCTCGTTAGCGGTGAACAAGCCGCGTTGGGTGTAGCTCGGATTTTGATTTAATTTATTACTTTAAGTACAGTTACGTGCCTACAGGGCGTAACGTTTTAGCTAATATGTATGCTAATGAGATCGCACTCCTAAACGCGCAGCATTACTTTATATATAAAAAGTTGTCATATGGTTGCAGTTATTTACTTTAAATTGAACAACTGATTAAAATAAGTGGAGGTTACAAATTGCAGATGGATTAACTAAAGATTGGTCGAAAGACAAATACGCCAGCCCTTATGTTGGTAAAATTTAATTTTAGTTTACTTTGTTACTGTGTGTAATTTTCCATCATAAAAAGGTTAGTAAAATTATCTATCAAAAGAAAGCCTTCAATGAAATCATGCTTCTATGTTTGCTTCTGAATTACTATCATATTGGTATCGAAAAGCCTTCGATAACCTTTTCGAAGTGTTCGAACGAGCGAAGTTCAAGTTCAATTCTCGGTCCGCATGTTCTAACCGCATTGCTCATTTTATTGATTCTGTTTCTGTAACTGTAGCTTTGTAAACCTTACTTATTTCAATTCCTTACCAGTTTCAGTGTTCAGTTTATGGTATTAGACGTCTCTCTTTTCGGTCTTGGCGGCCACAACGAGTTAAACAAATTTCCATTTGTAAGGCTCGTCGTCTAGGCCGTCGAAGTCTTTCGTTTGTCTTCCTTTGGGCGGATTGCGTGAGAAATGCGTGTTTTAATTAACCAACCGTCGTTAAATTTACCGGCCCATCCAACCAATTTGTAGCCGATCCTGGCCAGTAACTTTAATTAATTGAACCCATCAATTGATTTGCTCACGAGATTGACGAGACTCCTCGCAGCGAGGCCCTTGACCGTCGGCTAATGTGTGAAACAATCGCGCGGCTCAATCATCGGCAAGCGCTCCAGGCGGGCAGATTCTAAAGAAGAAACCTTCTTGAGAGGACTGCTGAGAAAATTTCCATTTCTAAGGCTCCATAAACGGGGGCTCGGATCGTTCGATTCCCATGATTGTCACCTTGAAGTCAGCGTCGTTCGGCGCCGGTGCCGTGAGCACCTGGCGACGGTGCTCACCCGTGATCGTAGCTCTAATTTCCGATCGATTGAAACCGACGGCGCCAACGCCGACTGGCCGATCTCCGGCGCCGGATGGTGAAGCATAAAAAATGGATGTTTTAACGCGACGATCGCACCGCGCTGCATGAAGCAGGCCACGATTTTACGATCGGCATCACCGCAAGGCGAGTGGCGCATCGCCGATCCTGGCTCTCGGTCTCTTGGGTGTGGAGGAAACGCTTGTTAAACACACGAAAACCGTGTCTCGTTTTCATGTTTCGCTTCGAGTTGGATCAAGATTTGGATCTAATTTTCCCCCGACGCCCCGCGTTGTTTCCCTCGGCCGATTTCCGCTCCGGGAAGGCTGGCGTTCTAAGCCATTGCCCGGTCTGCGGCCCGGCCCGTTATGCCAGTGACGCCATCAAGCTGAACTTGATCTCTCGCCAGTCAACCAGTTGCTTGATGTTGTTTTAATATCATCATTCCACCCACCGCCCACCATTGCCAGCGGCACCCTTTCCCAGAACGCCCCGCTATGCCACCAGCTCGGTGGCACTTTGCCTCGAATGCGCATACTCTTCAACACGCAGAAACGGCTTCAGATCGGTACACGAAGGAAAGACGCCTGGCCTGGAGCTGATGGCCGGCGTGCTGGCAGGTGCTGGCACCAGGGACCATTTTTATCCATTTCGCCTTTCTCCGGCGTCGAGCGTGTCGTCTCGGTGAACGTACCTTTTTGGACGAGCTTGGGCGCAATTATGTTTTATGAAGCAACGGTCTTAAGTATCGCAGTCCGCAGTTTACGATTGCCATCGGGACGGCGATCGATGGATTTTATACGCCATCATCGCGTGATCGTGATCAGGGTGGGAAATTGATTTCTATTTCACTTCGCGATTGAGTGATTACTGTCCAAAAAGGTTCAACTACCTGCCCCGTAAGTTCTTAAGCATCCATAATGATTGCCGTTGATAAGGGCTCACAGCGTGTCAGAGTATTAATCGAATGTATTCCTCTTTTTATAGCCTATTAAAAGTGGAAGTTTGCTCAAAAGGCAACCACAACTTAGCAGTGTGGACACTCTCTTGTGGATTGGAAAGTGACCCAAGGATTGGGAAGTGATTCAGTTTGAATATTAAGTTATAAATTTAGTATAGCAGAAAATACCAAAAACAATGAAATTGTACAATTGTTAGTTACTTTCATCAATCCAAAATAATACAATAATTATGAAACAACAACTAACAATGTATGCGCCTAGAGCACCTTCTTCTTCTTGGATTTCTTCTAAAGAGAAAAAATCTGAAATAATCCGAAACCCGAAAAATCCGAAATTTGACTAGGGGAGCAGGAGCGACTTGTAGGTAGCATCAGTAATTTGCATGCAATATTTGCTTTCCAAAATTCGTGTGCAAGATTTGCTTTCCAACACTTGTGTGCAATATTGCACGCAAGTTTTGCTTTCCAAAACTTGTACACAATGTTGCGTGCAATGTTGTATGCAATCTTGATTGCGAAGCTTGCATTAAAAAATGGCAACTAATATTGCACGATACGGCCAAACAATATTTTCGGCAATATTTCAACATTAGTGCGTGTGAAATATTTTGATGCAATTTTCCGGTGCATTGGTGCACTGGTGCACCTACCCGCCGCTCCTGCTTCTGTAGTGTTTTGCGGCTGCAGAAAACCGAACTTTTCGGATCGTCTGACCCGATGAAGTGTTGACGAATATTTGGAACGGACTTTTCCGATTTAAAGAATTGACTACACGCTGACGGCGTGTTACGGAAACCGCCCAAAACACTGGAACGGCTAAGAAGTGGCACGGCATGCGAAAACCTCTGCTTCAGGTCGAAAAGAAAAGCGCGAGTAGCGTTTTCCCTGAACCTTCCGACGGAAACTGAACGGTTCTTTCGTGCATTGATACGAGTCTTACCTACTTTTCTCCATTTCTTTCGATGACCAATTTCTTTCCAACTCCAGCGAAAATATAGAAAGTTCGAACGACGGCTTTTGCAGTTTTAAGAGAAAACATTTTCAAATAAATACAGAGATTCTTAAGGAGAAATGCTACAATGAACAGTTGTCACGTAAAATTGTTATTCCTGAGAAAAAGAGTTCAGTAACGAGTCAGTATCTGACTCGACAAAAACAGAAATGTTGATAACAGTAATGTTGAGTAAAAAATAATGTCTTACGAATTCGCCATTGCGCGTTTTGCACCTTCAATTCGGTATTTTACGTCAAAGCAGAGCAACAGCTGAATGAAGTAAAATGAGTGTGCCGAAACTCGTGCCGATCTTCCGTCTGCTTCCCTGCTCAGGGCAGACGTGTTTGCGTTTGCGGCCTCGTTGGCCCCCTAAGCTCTCGCTAATGACACGCGGACCGCCAGCAGCACGCCCAGCAAACGTCACCCAAAACTGCCGGTTCCGTGACCGTGAAACCGTGCCATCCGTATTGCCGAAGGCGGTGCCATCGTCCGCCGGCGTCGTCATCGCTCAGCTATTTTGCGGATATCATCTTGCCGAAAAGCTGATCGGGCCACCGGGCCGTCTCATGTTTTGCTCCACTCCGCTCGATTCGTTCAAAATCCACGCGCCTACGGGGTTACGCTACGTCCGCTGTCGCCTCCAACCAATTTGTGACCTAACGCCGTATCGAAAGGAGCAGCCTTTGGCAGCCACCGAAGGAGTAGAATGAAAATAAAATGAAATCATTTCCCGGTGGCGCGCGCGTAGCGGCCGGCTAGCCAGACGCGCATTAATTTCTCTTTCACCGTCACCGGAGGAGGAGGACCCGAGGAGAATGAGGAACAAATTAGCCTACGGAGCGAGGCGTTCCGTCGGGCATCCCCCTGGCTGGCTGGCTGGCGTGCCTCACGTGAACCGTTTGCTTTGGACCAGAACCTCTGGATTTGAGATGGAGAGATTATTAGAGATAATTTTGAGTCTCCCCATACGGACAGGGTCCCGGTAACGGGTGGAGGGAGTCAGAACCGCTGGTTTGCGGACGAGTTCATTCGGCGGTTCCGCGCCGGCAGGGGAGCTACCGAAGTGACGGCCCCAACACGCGGCTCGACTGGTCATTTGCCCACCACAATGCGCTAACGTTGTTTTGCGGTTGTCCGACGAAGTGCCTCCGAGGAAGCTGCTGGTGCTGGTGGAGGTCCTAGGGCCAGTCGGTGGGTGTCGAAGTCTCTCCCACTTCAGGCTCCTATGGCCGTCTCGAATCACCAAACCAAAGCTCTACGCGTCGACGAAAGCCTTACTTCTCCCTTTTTTTTTTGGGGCCATTTGTTTGATAAATGATGCTGGCCAACTGGAGCGAACGCGCGAGCAGCAGGCAACGGGCCGGGCTGTCTGACGGCCGGTCCAATTATTTAGACTTAAGCGCCGAATTAATATAACTGTTTGGAAGTCATGAATAAATATGTTTGCATGCTACGCGATCGAACCGCCGAGGCCGCGAGGCCATTAGACGGGCAGCTACAATGGATCGCAAACAAAAGGGGGGCCTGAATTAAATAATAGAAAAGACGTCGGAATCGGCTCGATCGGTGGCACAGGATCCAGGTGACTGAGACGATGATTGCACACGCACCGGGCCGGGCGGACCGACGGTGGCCATGCTGCTGTTGCTGCTGGCGGGAGCCGATCCACGGGCGAAATTAGATTCGTTTCCTTTCCTCTCGAGTCCTGCCACCGAACCGACGAGGGCACGACACCGGACCAACAATGGCCCGCAGGAACCCCGGGGGCCCTCGGGAGGAGGGAGTGTGCCAGTGGCCACGCCACCTGATCGAGCGTCCGGGCTCGGAACGGATTTACCGAAATGATTTGATACCGCAAAATGAGCTTTTTGCCACTTGCGACCGAAAATTCACCGTTTTGATGTCTCTCACCGTCCTACTGATGAGTTTAATCGTCCCGCGCCGCCGCCACTGCCGCCGTCGCCGTGCCACCGTTGCGTGAGGGTCCGTTTTCGGGTTCTTCGCCATTTTGTTGTCGTTTGGTCGGTGTCGGTGGGCGAATTTGAAATTCCACCGAAACTAACTGTAAACGGTGGAGACACAGACAACGCGCGCCACGGCGATTTTCCAGCCGAGCGAAAGATCACCAGATCGGCCTCGGGCTAGAGCGAGCATAATGGGTTAGCATTTGTTGTTGTTAGGTTGGGTTTGGTGTCTCTTAGTCGCGGCTTATCAAGACGCAACGTTTCGCCTCTTTTGATGGTTGGATTTGAATAAAATCATTGTCACAAACATAAACAAGCGTAGACCATAGAACATAAAACCATTAAAAGGGGTCTTAGAGAAGGGTTCCACCTGTTTGGTAATTCCTACGGTCTCGCTTATGTTAAAAGAATTTTTATATGGCATCCATCTGAGGAGTTGTCTAGTGGATCATAGTTTGTCTCAACGTCTCAAGTTGAGTCTTATCAGTGAAATTTAAAGCAACGCTCGACAGTGGTGTCATGATCATTGAACCAAAGGTCCCCGTCGTAACCGACGTCATTGAACTATTTTTTTTCTTTACCAACCGTTCTAATCACCGCAGCATCCACCCACACTATCGGCTCCGGGCGACCTTTGCTGACATTCTCTATCACTTTTTTTCTCCCTGACATTCGTGAATGAATCCATGCGCCCAGATAGGGGCCCAGCGCCAGCAGAAGCACGTTCATTAACGTCCACTGGCGTTATCATGGTGAAATGTGGGATGAGTCTTTTCAACTCTGGTGATGAGACGAGAGAGCCATACCGATGACGCCATGATTAATCGTTTGTGCGATTAAATCGCAGCGACTAAAGCAGACGATCGATGAAGAAAATGGGTATGGCTAAAGTGAACGATATATTCTTCAATAAGTAGGTAGTTTAAATTTATTTTGTGATGTTGGTTCACTCTTCATATGAACGTATGTGAAGTTTCAATTCAATCTGTCAATTCATTCTTTGTTCGCAATCCATTTAGTATCGATGTGTCATAGTAATTTTTTACAATGGAAAAAATTCAAGTATCGCGCAGTGATGGATTTTTATTATTTTATTGATGGTTTTGGAGGTTTAAAAGCAAAGAAAATTTATGAACAAATGTTGAAATTATATAAGAACTCTTCGCCTTCAATTAGTACAATAGAAATATTGGTTGCTGAATTTAAACGTGATCGTACACGCCTTGAAGACGATCCACGCCCTCAAAAACAGAAGCAACATTTGAAATCGTAGGAAAAATACAGGATATCGAATTGGAAAATCGTCGAGTGACTGAAAGAGATTTAGTAGAAGCCCTAGGTATCTCATTGAGCAATGTAACCAATATTTTTACTGAAGTATTGAGTTTCAGAAAACTGTGCGCAAAATGGGTGCCGCATTCGCTAAAAATGGAACACAAACGCATTCGAATAAAACTTTCTCAACAACATTTAGAGCGTTTAAGAAAGGATATTTTGTAGCTCTTCCAGTTCAAGAAGACTTTACTGAAAGAAAGTGTATTTCAAACCATAAAATTGTGTTTTTCTTATTGAAATGCAAAACTTATTGAACAGCCTGGTAGATGTTAGCAAAAACTAACTCGACAGAGTGATCACATACTTGTTTTGAATTGAATATGTTGGATTTGGTTATTCGGCTGATCGGCACCCGAAGAAATGATGGCTTCAACCCACTCCGGTACAGACTGAAAATAGATACCGTTTTTGTTTAATTCATACTTTCTCCAAAGAATACTGTTTAAAATATACTGGATGACGGTTAAAGCCATGATCAAAGAAGGCTTTTCTTGATAGACTTAGACAAACATTTTGGGATGGAAATTCGAATTTAAAATCGTTTTGTAACGAGTTAAGATCATTGAAGATCAATCTATTACTCCTAAAATTGTGACAGTGGACTTCTCTGTTATGCGTCAATGACGTTTGCCCATTCGAATCCCTTTTAGTACGCAGTCTAGTAATGAGCGAAGTAATGAGAGAGCGAGACAGATCGGAAAAATTCGCTCCCATCGAACGTCCGAGATGGATGATGGTTCGTCCTTATCGTCCCTCCACTATCACTTCGTGCGTGATCGCGCCCCGTACATTGTTCCGTTCGCGCGGGTTTTACAGGAAGCCTACTTTTTTGTTACATTTTAACGGCGAACCGGCAGATGGACCACCATCTGCGCGGGAACCAATTTTGCGCCATCGCCCGACACGACACAGTATCATCGACCGCCGACAGAGAGGCGGCTGGGGTTTGGGGCCCTCTGTCCAGGTCAGCGGCCAGGGTCAGCGCGGTTGACGTCAATGCGCGGCGCGCGGTGCAGGGAACCGCGTGCGCGCCGGTCACCGGGTGATAAGGTCCTTCCGCTTGGGGGTGGCTGAGGGTGCTGAGTCGGCCCACCCATCGGCATCGGCATTGGGGGAAGAAAAAACGGCACCAACAACAACAACAACAGGCTGCTTTAGTTAACTGCGCCGTCCAGACCACCACGATCGACGCAGTGGCGGGTGTTGATTAACCAACTTCCACTTGTTCGGCCGCGACCCGGCCACTGTCTGCGACGTCTGGGAGGTGTTGGGGAGGTTGATGCGCGTCTCGGAACCCAGGGTGGGCTCGTTTATTGATACGCCACCGCCCGCCGCAAACATACGCAACAGCGCCAGCGCCATGCGCCGTCGACGGAGGCTGACTGGCCGGCGGGGTTGTTTGCGACCTCCCGATAGTGCGCCGCAAACGTGCCGCAAATCAGGCGAGGGTGTGTTTTTGTTATTCGCAACCCTTCGCCCTACCCTGCTCGACCGCCCATGGCCCCGGTTCTCACCACCCGGACTCACCATTCGCAGGTTCGGCCTATCGGGGCTCGGGTCAAACGGTGGCAGTTGCGCCCTGACGTAAAGCAAGCTGCGACGGTGTCGGCGGGTGCGGCCGATCCCTACCCTTCAGCAGCGTCTTAGAAGATGATTAGTACCCCTGTTTGTGTATGTATGTGAAGTTGTTCGTTTTTCTATTTTTTCCATTCAACTAACCAAGGAATGTTCCGGCAGCTGGCGCTTGGTGCAACTGTACTCAAAATAATGCCAATAAGTGCACCAGACGGGTGGCGGGCGGCAGTCGGTGGCAGGAGGTCCGTCGATTGCTTAGGCGCTAGGTGCGCATGGTAATATTTACTATCAAACGTGCCGTAGTTGTAAACAGGCCAACGTCGGCCAATGGCGCATCACGGATCCCACGGAGTTCTGCTCACGCCATGCGTCTATTGCTTCCGATCCGAAATGCGCGATTGTTTTGAGTGAGGATGAAAACGAAACTGTCAATATTTGCCTCAACCACTGTTGGGAGGAACAGGGAGCGAGCATGGCAAGCGAACGGAGGGTAATCTGTTCAATGAAGTTTTCATGTGACAGTTTTGTTTGTCCAATCGGGGCTCGTATCATACGATCAGTCAGAGTAACGATCGGTGTTTTCGAGTGTCCCGACGCAATGTAAAGCGTTTAGTGGCGTATGCTGTATGTAGTTTTATGCTATTACCGTGTTGCCTTTTAGTTCAGGTAATATGCATCACTTTCCTAGAATCTTACTTAATTATAATGCTCAATCCTTGCAAAAGTTTCACTTGCGTCCTGTGTATGAATGTCCACATTTGGAGGAGGAGGAACACTTGTTTATTTGAATAGCTCCTGTGAATTGTATATCATTTTATGGCTTAAGGCTTGATATAATTTAAAACTTTTAATTGCTATATTCTAGGATAGAGGCTGATTTTTCTATTGTATTATAATTTTGATATTCTCTAGCTTACTGAAGAGAGTGATTACGACTCTCTTTATTACTGTTATGGTCTGTTTTTATAATGGAAGCTCGGGTCTCATGTTCGATTCGTGGGCCTAGTGTACTTTGGTAATTTGGATTGAAGATTTAAACTGAAACTCCTCATTTTATTTATTGTGTTTAATAGAAGTAGGATACTGCACATGCAATAAAATAATGTTTAGTTTAATAGAATAAGAGGACTATTTCTATAGTTAAGCCACAGCTCACACAAAAGGCGCCGTCTGTTCGCAGTAACACATTACGTAAGAATATTATTGTACATTCGTGACATAGCTATTATATTTTCTCAATAAATTCGCTAGATTAACATTTTTATATGGTATTTTAAAAAAACACTTAGTCTAGTTAAAACCTGATGATAAAAAAATAAATCGAAACTGTTTTCTTCAAATAAGTAGCTATTCAATACTTACGCTTACCGTAAAACCCAATGAAGCCAATTGGTTTATTGAAATCATGAAATTATCTCCTTTGTATTTTTAAAAAGATTTCTTCAGATACCGTCCGTAGCATTCGTGTTTCAAGAGCCTCAGGAGATTTGCATACAGCATCAGACGCTTCAAAACAATCAATTTAATTCCCAATTTCCGTTGATTCATTCTGTCTTGAATATTTTGAGATCAAACAAAACACAGATTAAACATTTCTCTAACATTTTCTATTATTCCTGTTTTTGCAAATGTTCATTTCGGGGGGGTTCGATGATAGGAATGCATCTTCTGATCCTATTCCTTGCATTCCCTGCTGCCGCTACGCTACATGATTTAGTAGACAAATCATATGCATTTTTAAATCAGTTCCATCGATTTTGCCATTTAGCAATAAATCAATCCATCTTCTGCAGCACCATGCACCATCCACAAATTACAGCCTCCATAAAGTGGTCCTCAGTTCGTTTTGATTCGCAAACGCGGGCGGAAGAGTGGCATTTGATTGCTGATTCGGACCGAGCTCCGAGTGCCGCCCGACGCTTGCAGCATGGAATTATGCATTCCCTGGCCCCAAAACATGCTGGCAAGCGCGGGCTGCATTCCGACGAGCTGTCCCAAACGGCAGTTGAGGTGCCCAACTGGTGATCAGATTGTTTAATGTGTCTCCCGCGGCAAAACGAACTCCGGCTTGATCTACACTTGATACCTCCCCAACAGAAACATCCACAGCCAGCAATTCGGCGAGACCCGAAAAACCGCCCCAATCCGGTGCTTTTCGTTGGAAAGAAACGTAGCATTTCCATTTCACTATCATTCGAATCCGGCTGCAATTATTCTAATTTCTAATGAGCGTTTTTGGAATTGGAAACGTTTAATTTCCCATCACCGCGCCCCGTGCGCTCACTCTCTATCAAGCAGCAGTCAGGCGGGATGTTAAGACCCCGTTTTGATGCTCCCTGGGCAGACCAACCCCCTCGAGGGTCGTTTGGCTTTGCTTTTTCCCGTTGGTTTTCTCGTTCGTCATGCTTTCTCGAGCCGTTTGCAGGTTTGTTGAAGATTGTTTTGTTTTTATTTCACGCTCCTCCTTCGCTAAGCTTGGCGTTTTGATAGCGTGCATCCCGCGCCCGATTGCCGCTGATTTCGATTTCACGATACTCCAACAAAAGCTGGAATAGATGAAAGGTACGCTGAAAAATTAGTACTTAAATACGACGACACAAATTATTTTTGTTAGTATTATCTAACGAATTATCGCATAATTATTTATGACGAAAAGTAAGAATGAACAAATGAATACATTGCTGTGAGTATTAATTTTGATACACAATATTGTTTATATCACAATTCATAAATAATACTTTGTATTTTTCTATGTTTTCTTGATCCGTAAAACCTTAGTGCAAACTTTAGCATAACTTAAGAGTATCATCATTGATGGCACGTATTTGAGCTCGTAGAATTGCTCAAGTTAATGTCTCAAATGTCGAAAGTAGAACTCGATTCGGGACTCGGCCAACCCGTTATGTCCGCAATTGATTAGCAAATGATTATAAAGCCTTTGTCTAATAATCAATTAAGTTAATCAATAAGGTTTCCAGTTTATTGAGCTGAGCTTTTAGTGTGTTTCATTGATTAAAACACTCTTTGAGAATGTTTAGAGCTACGGCGTTCCCTTCTTTCCATTTTCTTCTCAGATTTATCAATGATTCTCGCTCTTCAAATGCTTATGAGCTAAGGTCAAATGAAACTAAAAAGAGGATTCCGCAAATTGGATTATCTTTCGTACATCTTAAAGAAGGCTCTCTTTTTCTAATAGGTAGAGATAGATGTAAATTTAAATCATCGACGAATTCATTGATGTTTCATTATTTCTCAAGCCAAATCTCATTTAGCCAAATCTTTTTTCACGGACATGCATGCAAAATATGTATAACATGTTAATTATTACGAAAGTCATCCTCTTTTAACTTTATCTAGTGCAAGCGCAACCCTCTCTTATTTACTCATTTATTTATTAGGCTCATTTATTAGTTAGTTGTACTTCAGTTTCGTCATCGCATAGAGCAGTTTAATCGCTCGAAAGTCACAATTCTCACGAAACACCTTCCAAAAAATATGGAACCAAAATGTTCATCGAGATTCAATCGAGATCTTGCGGCAAATTACGCGGCCAACTCTAACCCTTCCCGGCTTGCCACGAACGCCAGCAATTACCCGCAAGACGTCGTTTATCATTTGACGCAATAAAAGAACGCGCAGCCCACGAACAGAAAATCATCATCAAACCTCTGCGACTCTGGAGCCAATAAATCTTCTAACCCTCAAATCACACCGATCTAACGGGCGAACACACGTTTCCGCGGTGAAAGAGTATGATTAAAACGGATGCACACCGCGGTCTGCGATGCGTTTGCGCGAAGCACTCCCCACCGCTCCAGCTGGGCTGACTGGACCTGGACTGGACTGGACGATGATGGATGGGATCTGTATCGCTTCGAAGGTCCACTGAATCTGAAAACAGTTCCCGTCGATAATCGGTTGCGCGGCCATAACGCCAGGGTCCGACCAACTATGATGCTGCTGTTAGTGCAAAGCCAGGAACAACCATAACAACAAAAAACCGCCAAACACCGACCAATCGTTTTATGGCGTTTTTTTCTTTCTCTTCAAATTCATGGTTACGAGACGAACTCCCCCCGGGAGCGCCTTCCCGAGAAGTACTGGCCGCGAGCTCGAGAATGCCACATTCGAATATCAGTAATTTGATATCATTTCGGAATTATGTATATTTAGCAGCAGCCGATCGCTGCCAGAGACGCGCCCGTTGACGGATGCCCGTTGGGCTTTCTTCGGGAGGGAGAAAGAACTTCGGCGAAAGTCTGGGCCGGCGTCTGGCGAAGCCTGCCTAGGTTCCAGACCTCGAGGGCTCGAGGCAGGAAATCGTTTCATCCCACACACACCGGAATCTCTTGCCGACGTTAGGAGACCACGCATAACGCATGCCCGCAATGTCGGGCTTGTTGTCATCCCGCCCGCCGAGGCACGGATCAGGGATTGAGCGGTTTTTGTGGAATCGCTGAGCATGGGCACACGAGGTGGCCGAAATTGGGCCGCGATTTGTGCGCGTCCGTGGACCCTATGCACACCGAACTATGCAATTAAGTGTAGTTTTCGAATTGGAATCGTTTATCCGTAATGATAGGTTCCGGGGGTGTGCGCGAGAAGCCACTCCGAAAACCGAAGCTGTGCCTCCAAAAGGGCCCTCACACGCACACACACACACACGAAGAAGAGCATAGGAAAAAACTGCAACCAAAATCCTACACACATTGTGACTGGACGCCCGCGGCCCAGGCGTTGGGCAACCCGATGATTAGTTTGGCGTTGAAGCCGTTTTCCGTTTCATTTCGGGACCAACCAAAGGCGAAAAAAAAACCTTCACCGAATGATATCGCTTAGTGAAATGATAGGAAATTATCTAACGTTTTCGGAGATCGCGCCAAACCAGGTATTTCGACATTCTGTCTACGGTGCTCCACTTGCGGGTCGAATCGCTGGGTCAAGTTCCTCCAAGTATACGACAACTTTAGCGTAGAACTTTAGCCCGGTGCCGGTATCGCCAGCACATGGGAAATCATCTTTTTCCAACGGCGCTCGCGTTGCGCGCGCATTACACAATGGTGTGAACTAAGTGTGGCCACGTGCGAGCGGCTCGTTTACACCTCGCGCGAACAACACGCGAACATGTACCACGCGCGCGCCGTCCGCTGGCCAGCCGCGGAACTCTCCTGCGCCAGCTGCCCACGCGCCGACGGCTCGATGTGAACCGTTTTCACGGTCCGGTGCGCGGGCTTCTTAATGCTCCGGGCCCGGGGCGGCCCACGGGCGGCGGTGGAGCCAGATTATTTGCTTGACCGTGTCCCCGCTCGAACCGGGACGTCGTGGAGCAATAAATGACGGGCAAACATCTCGTTGACATCTTCATCAACTGTTTATGTTGACCGAAGATGGCCGGCTCGGTTCGTGTTTTGGTTTGTTTTGGCACAAACACGATAGATAGGGGTCTAACAAGGGTGTTAAAGTTGCTCCCACGCCCGGCCATCACCCACACATACAGCAGCGCCAGCACAAGGAGGTCGGTCGAATGGGAGGAAGTTTGAGCCTGACCGGGGCAGAAGGCGTTCTTCAGGCTGTCAATTTTTGCTAATTCCGAGCCCTTTGCTGCGATGGAAACGGACATAAAGCACCGCTGTACAAAGCTCTGCATTTCGAGTTCGATGTTTATAATATAAAAACCATTAAAATATCCTTCTTTTATTTAAGGTCTACGGTGAACCGACGAAAAAGATTCCTCGCGCGATAGACATTCCTGAGAACAACGGTTTCTATTCCTAAATGCTTCTTTAAATAAAATGCTATTATATTGTATAACATTAGATTTTAGACCAACTTACGAAACGGCAAACTATGCATTTGGTGGTAATAATTGAAACATTTTATATAGGCCAAGAAAACTGTAAATGCGTTGTGGGTACCATTTTAAGTTCAATGAAGAAATGTCTTAAAAGTTAGATTCTAAGAGTCTGATGCAACAAACAAGATCTAAATAATTGAAATGAACTCGAAATTTAACGAAATTGAATTGATTTAAAGATTTAAATTATTTGCAGCATAATAGCTAAAGCAATGTGTTAGAAAGATATTGGTGATTTCCTAAACGGGCTATTCCCGAACACACAGAAACTGCTTCGTATTAGATGTTGGCCTGTCTCTGCAGGAACAAAAATTACTTTATTCGTCTCGTCGTGTTCTTTGCGAAAAAGCCACGAATTCGCTCCTCACGAGCTTATATCTTCGGACCTTTTCATAAACATCGCCGCCAGGCGATGTTCGAGACCTATCACCTGATGCGTTACGCGAGTCTCATTCTACCGACTACCGACCGTTACGAACAATGTTTTATTTCGTAACACAATGTGTGTGTTGAACACAAAATCTTACCTAACAGAGTTGTAACCCATTAGAGCTCGTTACTTTCAGCAAATAGAATTTGGTGATAAAATGGATCGTTGTGATTGAAAATGCAGTGTGCTGGTCATAAGTCTAGCTTTTGCATGATGATCACACAGTCGACATCGTCGCCGTTCGGAGATTCAAGCTTCTTAGATCAAAGAATCAGCTTCTTTCAAATGAAACGATGAAATTGATTACCGAAAGCATTTGATTGAAATTGCTGAAGTTATTACGGAGAAATCAAAAGATTTCCGAAGCTCATCTTCCACCCAGCCACCGTCCACCGACTGGAATACCCGAACATGCTACATGCATACGAATTTTTACTATTTTACTGCCCAAGCTCGTAAACGAAATTCAATTAACAGGTCCCCGGTCCCATCTCGCGGTGGCTCTAAAAATACCGAAAAGGACAACACCCTCCGACACGGGCGCAATCCCGTGCCCAATCAGCAAAACTGGTTTAAGAAAATCAGATCGGTGTAGGAGAAACATAAAAAATCCACACACATACCATACACACACGTAGTTGGAGAGTCGAATTCGAAAAGCTTCCAATCGAAGCCAGAGCAGCAGCTCCCGAGAAACAAATCGCCCGCTCGCCGGTGCCCATTATTGAAATAGTTCGATTCTGTCAAGATATCGGTGATTTTAATTTGTTCCCACCGCGGCCGCACCAGACCCGGGCGGCGGGCGTCGGGCGGGAAAGGAACAGCGACAACGACAACAGATGTAAGATTTTCTTTTTCTGTTCCAACTGGACGAAAACAAAGGGGGAAAAAACAAGCATAACACGAGCAACCAGCGGACCTGATGCTGGACCTGATGCTGGAAGTGGAATCATTTTTCAAGATTTCTTACGTCTGGCTGGTGGAAGCGGGCACGGTGGGTGAGAGGGGTCGAGGGGGAATGGGTGCCAGGGGGTGGTAAAAGCTGCCGACAAAGTCATCATCGGATCGGAGCAATCAGTGACCGCGTCAACGAACATTAATATCCAGCGTCTAATCTTAATCTTCAATTTGAGAGGTTGACTTCTTGATGGCTGCCCGATGCGACGTCGATGACGCCGCCCGCGGGGGGCCGGTGTGGTGCAGGTGGTGCTGGTGCTGGTGGGGGCGATCAGGGGCACAGAAACTCGGTCGGTGCGATCTTGTGGTCGGTGCGTACGACGCGCGCAAGGTGAGAACGCCACATGATCCTGGGGTTCGCCGTACGGCCGTACGTTAATGTGCGATCCATATCTTGAGCCCACGATACGAGCCCCGTCTCCTGGAGGAAGAGGCCATCCGCCCTCCGCGCGCCGGTTCCTGGTCGTAACAGTAACGAGTGTAACGATTCAATAAATAATAATCACAACACGATCATCGAATCGGGCATTGCGATTGCGGCAGCGTCGCGGAGGCAAATAAAAACCCGGCCACTCGGGAACCCGGTTGTGAGTGACACCGAGCCGTGTCGAGCCTTAGCCTCCCCCGGACCCGCAGTGGCCCGCAGTGGCAGCAGTTAGCCTAGCCCAGGGACTCCTTTTCCAGCCGCTCGTTTATGATTTGGCGTTTTTGCTCAATGTTTGGATACGGTTCCTGGGTGTTGGTGGCCACGGCACAAGCGCCCGGTATTGGCCGCGGTATCGTGGCAAATTGCGAAATCGCAAACAGATAAGATAAAGCGCGCACTCCGAAAGCATATTTATCTGCGTCGTGGGTGTGGCCACACTTCGGAACTGGTCATCGGCGCGAGGGCCGTGAATGTGCAGAAGCAGAAGCCCGCGATGGCCACCCGTTTTTCCTCGGAGCTCCCCCCGGGGGTTTCGCCTCGTGTTGTGACTTCCATTTTCCCTTTTTTTCTTTGGCCCCCCACTCACACACACACACACACGTCTTTATGATTTATGATCTGATATGTAGCCCGTCCCGGGATCGAGTATTAATTGAGTGCGACCGCGCCTCTCGGAGACGTCTTGCTGCGTGGCAGGTAACTATGCGGATCTCGCGCCAGGGTTCGGCCAAGGAACGGGCCATTATCGAGGTGGCGCTGTTTGGGAAAACCCCCGCTAGGGGGCTACTTGCAGTCGCACGTTGGCCCCGCAATTACGCCTTTTCCGGCGGGGCTTTATTTCGCCGGGGAGCACCGGAGAACGTGTATGCTACCGATCGGTGTTCAATTAACTGGCCTTATCCAGATCGCACGCATGGAAAGGCGACCGGAGCGCGCGATAATGATGTTAAAATTAACACGAAGTTCACGGTCGGTCCATTGATTCTAGATGTCTTCAATGTCCAGATTTAATTTGTGTCGTAAAGAATAGTGTCAGCCATAGGTTCTTCCGATAGTGTGTTCCTCAAAAACTTTTATATTAATTTGATGGCAGAAATTGAAGAAGCGGCGAATGTAATTTTTCATTGAACATTCGTCTCGTTTTGAATACGTCCCATATTTATTGTTGTGTGCATTTTAATAGCAGAATGTAGTTTGTTAGTTTTTTTATATCTGGAAACTGTAGTATAATCGTTGAATTACATAACACTGTGGCCAACAAGTAAGGAGAATTTGAATATTCAGGTCTTTTGTGGTTTCGATAGGGACAAACGTTTAGATTTCTATGTTGGCCTCGCTGTTACCAACAGCTGTGTCAAGTTGTACTTCAAAATACTAATTAGTGTTTGCAATACGGGTTCTTTTGTAAACAGCTGCAAATGAATTTCGTCGTTTTTCATAATGTTGTTCAACAACGCAATTCCATTTAACTTTTTATGTGGAATGAAATTTCTGCTTCCAAACAGGATGAAATTGTTGCCAAAGGGCTTCGGTGAGCAAGCTCTATCGAAAACAAGAGTTTATAAGAGGAAACAAATGTTCAAAGAAGGTCGCAAAAGCGATGGAAACGACCGTGTTCTAAAATCGTCGATTGACTGTCCGAGATCTTACTAACCATGTCGGAATATCGAAACGATCAGTGGAATCTATTTTGAGTGATTATTTGGGCCTGAGAAAACTGAACTATAGACGTGTACAACGTGTTGTTTTTGCTTCACATTTTCGTGATCATTTCGTGATCATTTCTTCGCAAACTCGACCCATATCGTTCCGCAATCACCGCAATCGTCTGACTTAGCACCATGTGACTCCCGGCTATTCGCTAAGCTAAGAAAGCCTCTCCGTAGACAACGTTTTAAATCTGTAGACGAAATAGAAACCGAAACGAAGAACGCATTGGAGGCTATACCGGAAGGAGAATTTTCGGCTTGTTTCGAAAACTGGAAAAAAACCTTAGCGCAAGTATATTGCATTCGGTGAGGACGGTTTCAATGGGATGAAATGAATTTAGAAGCATAAATAAAGAGTTTACCGTTAAGACTAACTTACCGTTTCGTTTTATGGTTTAATGTTTAATGGCGAAGGTTTTAAATTAAAACTTCAATAGTTGCATATCGCAAAGAAGCCACTTTTTTTTATCGTAGAAGAACGGACTGGGCCGTGTTTATGGTTTATAACTCATCGATACATAATAAAAGCATAGAAATGACTAAAACTAGCCTACACCATCATTCGTTAGCTTCCAACAAGAAAAGAAACTCAAAGTATCTCAACGAAACATACGATATGAGATTCTTGTCAAAATGAAACAGTGATTTACAAATACACAAACCTTATCCTAGGAAACGCTCCCTGAGCGGTAAAACCCGAAAAGGAACATTAAGATGATAATTTATTCCTCTACGCGCTTCAGGTACGTGTGATGTGTGAAGCACATCCTTCGCGACGTACCCTTGCACGGCTGTCATTTGTCCTCTAGAAAGGCGTGGCGAATCTGTGGAAAACAGTGGAACCGTCTCCTTCGTAATCGGAAGCGAACACCCCTTTCCCGTTCCGGGCGGTAACTGGAAACCAGGTTCCGGGCGCCGGGCCATTATTATGCTGCTCTTTTGCCCGGAACCGGAACCGGACTTTCGCCCGCCAAATGGCGCCAAAACACCGGAAACAGCGGACCGAAAGTAGCGATTTGCCAAACTGAAGATTGTTACGAAATGATAAAAAACATAATTGCTAAATACGTTGCTCCTTTAGAATCGCCAAGACGGAGCGCATTCAGTTACGTTTGCTAATGGGAACACGATCCGAATCCGCGTGGACGTAATTTAATCGGTGGATGCATTGCATTGTAAACCGGTAACAATCGGAATCGGCAGTCGATAGCACGGGTCAGCACGAGATAATCGTCTGATAGAGTCCCAATCAAAGGGCCGATGCCGTGCCGTATCAGAGGCGGAATTTGTCCCTCATTGTTTGCTAGACGTAGCCACGCTGACAGCTAGACAAATACAACCTACGCGAAGTACGCGGGCCACCCCCGTGAGACATCGATTAGCATTTCCCGATGCCCCGAGTCAGCGGCCTGTCAGCGGCCCTGTTTGCACGTAATCATAATCCGCGGCGTTCCGGCCTTTGCGGCGGTGGTGGGTGAGCCGCCAATCCTTTAATCCTTCGCCGGTCGGTGTTCGGAGCCGGGCCGAAGGTGCAGCATGCCTCGCAGAACAAACACAGCGGCGTCGGCCGACAAGCCGAGCCGCGAGCGTGTCAAAGACGGGGTGAAACTTTCTTAGTCACGCCTGTCGTCTTAGCATAGTTGCGGCTACCAGGTCGGCCGCAGGTCGGTGGGTTCGGCTCAGTCCGGGAGCTCCACGTCTGGCGTCCGCGAGGATTAAGTGGTAGGTGGATAAAGCGACACCGCTATTTACCGGAGTATGAGTTGATAACGGGGCGTTTGGTCGGTTTCAAACGTTACAGGGCCCTAAACAATGAAAAATATTCATTAACTGTACGCTCGAAACGGGTCTTAAGATTCGACCAAAAGATGCGAAAGATGCGCAATTACCGCGGAGATGGTTTCGTGAATCATCCAGCAACTGCGTCACTGGAAGTAATCGATAGAGCTTCCTGCAGGACGGCCGTGACTCCCCACGGCAAAGAAGTCCCCTTGCTGCGAAGAAGTCAAGCGATGCGCCACAAACCGGCAAGCAGCTCTCTCGCAACCCCCTCCAACCACCTCTGCCGCCTTAGGCGTCGTGCAGCAGTGCCGCTCCAAGGAAGTTCTCACGATTCACGGCGACCGACCCCCGGTGTGACCGTGCCTCACTCACGCACACCACCACGTTCGCCACCACACAGCCCACAATCCTCCCTAAATCTACGGGGCCGAGGGCCGTGTCACCCTTTTTGCCGCCGGAGTGCGCCGCGGACGGTGACGGCCAAAGCAAACAACGGCGCATAGCGCTGAATGCACCCTTCGCGGGAACATACCGATACAGGGCCGCGGGCCGGCTGAGGGGAGTTTCGATAAAGAACCTCACCAGTCGCCGGTCGGTACGCGCTGGCCATCAGCGGCGTGTGATGTACGGAAAATGTACGATTTTTGTCCGTTTTATATTAGTTGAATCCAATTTGCGCCGTACGTCCGGAAGCGAATCAGTTTATGCGCCGCGCAGTGTGATGCGATGTACGCGAAGCGAAGCATTGCTTCGTTGCGTTCGGATCGAACTTAGCTTTCGGATCGTAATGATGACCTCCTGGTGATTTGTAAAAGATGTGCTAACGACTTTTTCT
The DNA here is from genome assembly GCF_943734635.1 of Anopheles cruzii. Classification (NCBI taxonomy): domain Eukaryota; kingdom Metazoa; phylum Arthropoda; class Insecta; order Diptera; family Culicidae; genus Anopheles; species Anopheles cruzii. The sequence goes on from NC_069145.1 coordinate 58,796,548, forward strand.
CGAGTGTTAGTTGATTTTTCGTAAAGAAACTTTAATTTAAACTTCATTCCAAAAATACTAAAATATTGCCGAAAATATTGTTTGGCCGTATCATCCAATAGTATTACGCAATTTTTCCATGCAAGCTTCGATTGTACATTGTATACAACATTGCACGCAACATTGTGTACATGTTTTGGAAAGTAAATTTTGCACACAACATTGCATGCATTATTGCATACAACACTGTATACAACATTTTATACAATATTGCAAAAAACATTGCATACAACAATGCATGCGATATTGCATACATGTTTTGGAAAGCAAATATTTCATGCAATGTTGTGTGCAATATTGCATGCAAGTAACTGGTGCTACCTACCAGTCGCTCCTGCTCCCCTAGTCAAAATTGGGATTTTTCGGGTTTCGGATTACTTTGGATTTTTTCATTGGGGAAAAAGAAATCCATTATTTTTGGGTGAAATTCAAAACTTAATTTAAGATACTTTCAATTGTGCGATTTTCGTCAAATATACACCGTTATGTTGGAAAAATTGTTGCCTTTTTAAAGGTAAGGCTTCATAATGCCACTCTTGTAGAAATCATGGTCGTTATTGGCGAAAATCTTTAGCAATCTATTTTCACATTTTTCTTTTGATCTCAGGGGATGATTTCTTATCACTCAGGAAGTTTTGCTATGCGCCAAAAGGGTGATAATCGCTTGGCGTAAGGTCCAGACTATACGGTGGATGCATTAAAACTTCCTAACCAAGCTCCCGGAGTTTCTGGCGAGTCACTATAGACTTGAGTGGATTTGCATTGTCCTGATGGAACACAACTCGTCTTCTGGTGGTAGACTCTGAAAAACAAACAGCAAATGAATTTTCTTAGAATGACAATGAGTGAAAACTTCAAATTGTTTGATCGATACTTTACGAGATATCGATCACTACAGCCATCTACCAAGCAAATGATGGATTTCTTTTTCCCCATCCTAATGTACATATGTATAATTTAGCGCACTTATTGCTCGAAGTTATGCTATACTAATAGTCTCTGAAGCTCAACTTAAAACTTGCTTTATTGAAAGTGAAGAATTGGTGGTCCATAGTATATAGCAGTGAATCGAACCCATGCCATCGACTTCGGTTTCGTTAGACCGATGTTCCTGCATCTGCGAGCTGTAAGCGACGGCATCGATACAGAACGGTTAGAAATTGATTCGGAATTGTGGAAATTGTATTTCGTCCGAACCGAACCGCCATTATCTGCTTCACATAAATAATGACCGCAGGTTTCAGTGTTGCCACTCGATGACACATGTTCCATGTGGTTCAATATCTCGCTCTCGTCCCAAAGTCCCATTTCCATTCAAAGCTTGCCGTTCGCATTCCTCGGCGTTTAATGATTTGATTACGGACGAATCCATTGAGTTCTTAATTTCATGTGCCCATTAATCTCTGGCGGGTAACTTCCGTTACACTTACGGAACATTATGCTCAATGTCGATCCAAAAACCCACTGCCACGGTGCATAATTGCATTTAACTGCACACTACCAGCACCGCCCGGCAGGCAGTCGGCAGTTCCGAATGGCCGAATCTCGCACCGAATGTGTCGCCCTCTGCGACCCGAGCACCTCATTATGCATCCTCCGAAGCGCCCGATGCGGATGAAAAATCACCGACGCACAGCTGCCTCAGCCCAAGGATGCCTTGTGCCTGTGCGGAGTGCAGTTCGGTGTGCCGCAGGGTGGTGCAATAAACCTCGGCTCTCCGTTTATGCGTGAAGCGAGTTTTTGCGAGACTCATCATTACCGAAGGACGAACCCCAAACGCAAAGAGAGGGGGAGAGAGCCGTCCCACTGTTCCGATGGGAGGTAGAATTCCTTCAGAGCTGGCTTCGCGAACCACCTCTCACCCAAACAGGGCCAACAGCCAAGGACCTACGCAACGTCCCTCGCCTTGGGGTGGAAATCGGACAGGAAAGTGTTCGGGGATGATGTCGTCGTTTCCTTTGTGTCCGATCCGCCGCCGTCGTCGTCGTCGTCGACGAGGGAAACTCATTTTCCCTCCCATCGCAACGCGCCGTCAATCGCAACTCCCCTCCGTCCGCCCGTCCGGACGCGTAAATATTAATTACGTCGTCCTTTATTCGCAACGGCAACGGCCGATCCCGCCGAGCAGCGATTCGTCTTCCTTGACGCGTCTTGTGTAAGCCGACCTGAAGAAATCCGTAAAATCCGGGAACCCGTTTCCGAGGGGTGGCCGCCCTTCGGCGCACGGCTCCTTAGGTGCGCAAGAGCCTGAATCGTATTTCATTTATTTAGCCTTCTTCTTGGGCTCCTGGCGCTCCTGGCGGTGGGTTTTCTTCGCCCTCCCCATGAAAAATCCGGATGCTTCGGGCCCGGGGTTCGAAGGATGGTTCCCCTACCTGGCCGGTTCTCGTTGCAGCCCACCCTACCTCCCGCTATTCCACATACACGCACCGGCGCCTCGGCACACCTTGTGGGAAAGTTCTTCGCCGACCGGCCCAATCCCGAGTCCTGGGTGGAATAGTAACGGCTCTAGGCTCGGAGTCGGGCGTATGTTTTCGTTGGGGGAAGCTTCCGGCGCACAGTCGGAGGTCGCTCCGTGGTCCTGCCGAGTCCTGCTGGAGGGCGAAGAGGATTGCGCAGCCCTGGGAAAGAAGTGCGCGCAGATGTGGGATTCAAGGAGTTTCAAGATTAATTTTAACGCTTTTCAGCGCAAGTTACGTGCGCAGTGCGCCTCCCGGGCGACACGTCACCATCCTGAAGCATCACTGACTGGCTGGCGTGGCGTGGCTTTTTGTTCAATGCTGTCTCATGCAGCATTGTGATTTATTAGAAGTGCAATTAAAATTTCGGCTTCTTCGGCTTAGAAGTGGTGGAAACGTTTCTTTGTTCGCGGAATGCTGAAGACGGAACGGAACGGTGATTCGGAATGTTTGGAATGCCCATTTATTTCTCATATTAAGTATTGAACCATTAAAACGGGCTTCCTTGGTTGTAGAAGTAGTAAAAACCAATTTTTTACTTCCTTGGTTGTAGAAGTTGACATTATTTGGATGATGTTTTGGATGTAGCTACCAGGCTTGATAAATAACTCATGTTTTTCGCTTGACTTTAGATGAGAAATTGCAGATGTTTTTGGATGCAGACCCAACCAAAACACAAACAAAATTGGCAGAAACACTGAATGTGTCCCAAGCAGCAATTTGTCACGGTTGGAAGCCATTGAAAAGATCTACAAATCAAATGACAAATATAATTCCAAATATTCTTTGGAAAAAAGTTTATAAAGCCCACTTCAAAGACAGTTAAAATGATTACAAATATCTCAACAAAACATATAAATTCCATTGGGAATTAGTTTAATGCGAATGAATCATTAACATTTCATTGAATGACTGAGTTGCCAAAAGTCTATAATGTGAATTCGTTTTTCACTATACGATCAAGATTTGTTAACTTTTGAGCTAATTAAAAGCTGTTTTCAACACATAACTTTAAACATCGAATCATAAAATTCCAAACAAATTATCATAGCAAAGTATAAATGCATCATTACAGAAAATCATCACTCCCTGCAGCTGCATACATAGAAATAATCATTGAACGTTGTGCGTTATTTTTATCGCACCCAAAACATGTGCAATGAGCAACAAAAAAACAGCAGTCAACAAAAAGCTCCATAAACAATGCACCGCGCGTTGGTGGTCCGCGGCGGCGCGTGCAGACGCAAGCAGACGCAAAGAGAACATCGCATCGACGCAGGACCTATCAAAGCCACCTCCACGCAAAACGCTGTGCAAACTGTCACCTGGGATGAAGATGAATAAATTAACGCCTCTGGCCCGGGCTGGCTGGTTGGTGTGTAACAAAGAAATTACTTTGCCAAACGTCAAGATTCCGTGTTCCGGGTGACGTTCCGACGTTCCGTTGGGCTCTTCCCGAGCCGTCGTCGAAGAGTGGGCACCGAATTCCTCAAGTGCCTCAGGGAGGGACGGTGCCCGTGGGCGTTCGTTGTGGGGGTGCTCTTTCTGCTGCTCCGCAGTGGGTGTCCGTGTGGGTGAGTAATGATTTGTCGTTTACTTCGTGCATTGTAACACTAATTCACACCACCAGCCAGCCAACCAGCCAGCCAGCCCGCGCTACAGTACTTATGCGGGGACGACGATGATCGGGTGACTAGCGGCCGATGATGATGGCCGGTGCATTATGCTGTCCGCCGTCGTCAATGACGATGCATTAGCGTTGGAATGCAGTAATGAATCTGCGTGGCGATCGTTTTCGGGGATGGTTAATTTACAGAAGAAACATCAATTCGAAGTCCCAATTAGAAGAATCACTTTCTAAATAGCGCTGCAGGTTTGCTGACAACTTGAATTGTGTAAATTGCTTCATTTAGTGTTTATTGTTAAAAGATAAAATAAAATGTTTATTGGAATGATATTTAGCTAACAGTATCATTGATAATTTCCATTATTTATGGATTATTTTAGTTGCAAAACTATTGTTTTTAGAATCTTACCGAATTCTATGAAAACATGACGTTTAGCGGCATAGTAAAATAAAGTAATAAATAATCAAAATGATTGGCCGATTGGTTTATAATTGTCTCATACAGTCCCGCGCATATCCTTCCCGAAATGACTTAAAATTGATGATTGAAAATCAGTTTCAAGCTGCTCATAATGATCAATATTTTCTCACGATTCACACCCTCTCACGACACCAATCAAGAAGAAGAAGAACCGAACCAAACGAACCGCCCTTTCTGCGCAGCATGCAGCATCGATTTTGAATCATATTTTCTAACTTTTATTAGCTTCATAAATCATTTTCCGGTGTCGATCGCGGTCCGAGCCATACGAAGACACAGTGAGACACAGTGGACAGTGGAGTTTTTTTTTCCTTTCTCGGTCCATTCGATTGTTGTTTGTGTCGTCTCAAATCGCTCCCCCCACGAAAATTTAAATATAAATGTTAAACACTTCAACAGCATCGTCGGCGATCGTACCACTCCTCGATTTTTTCCTTCCTTCAGACTGCTCGAATGCCAATAGTGAAACACACACACACGTACAAACAACCCTATGGTTTTGTGTGCCAACGGACGCCTCCAACATCTGCTGGCACCGCGCTAGACCAGCTGGCGCATCCTTTCAGCCCGCCATGGGACATTCCGCGATGGTGGGTCTCGTCGGTCGGTTTTGGGCCGAAAATCGCCGTCCAATATTTATACACTCAATTAACGCCGAAAATATGCGTCTTCGGTTGCCGTTGTAGGCGAGGTGGCCTATGGCGAGAGATTGAGACGGAAATGAAGAAGCCATTCACTCGCTGGACGGCCTTCTCAGTATCGCCCACGTGAGCCACCCAGAGAGCGGCCGGGTCTTTGGCGGTGCTGGCTCGCCCCGGTGCGTGGTCACCTGCGTTCGTCCCGAGCGATCGTAGTCAGTTTGTCTCGCGCATTCGCGTGAAATTAATACACTCCACGCGCTTTGCGCTATGAGAACCGAAGTCAGGGGTTGCTAAGCGACGCATCAACGTTAGGAGTTTAGTCTCGACATAAACGGTTTGGGAGATGTCAAAAATACTTCCGGGACACTTTAGTGCGTAGATGACTTTATGACACTTTAGCCATATCCTGGTTCCTTTTCAGTGTCGAATTTATTTATGGTTAATTAAAATTAACAAAATATTAGTTTTAAAATTGTTGCCATACTAAAGTTGGTGAAAAATGTTTCGTTTTTCATCTTTTCTGGGAGTTTCTGAGTCAAGAAACAATTATAAACTTGAGAATCGCTGCTCAGAAAAGCTACCTCAAAACCAGCTGTGATCCAACCACTTCCGAAGCTCGATCAGGTGCAAGGCACCCGACACCCGCGAAGCAGGAACTGGAATTTCAAATTAACGACCCCGGCGCGAAGATCACTCAAACAGGGTGAGCTTCTTTCATTCGCGCGCGCAGAAAGGCGAAAGTTCAGCCTAGACGAAGCGGCGTTGCCCAAAAATCCCCAAATTCAAATTCCGAATCAACATTCATTAAGCGTTTACTACCACATACCGTTACCGCCGTGGCTGCGGCCCGACCGACTCAACCCGTTCCGACCCGTAGTTTTCGCATCGAATCAAGTTTCGTCTGGCGGTGTGATGCAAGATCACCGTCGTCGCGTAAAGGGGTCGTTGATACGGCCTCACAGACTTTATGGCTACGGTGCACCACCGGATCACGGTCCGGGCTCGGGGTAACTCCAAATTTGGGCATCAAATATACTGTTACGGGGCCCGACGTCTTCGGCGGTGGCCTTTGCAAACTTTGCAACTCAATTCGCGAACCGATAATCCGCTCCCGAGCCCGAGCCAGCGTTTGGCGACAAATGACAACTTCATCCGGGCGATGGGGATCAATCCACCGATCGTCCGTGAAGGCCCAGAGATCGACCGACCGAAGCGGCCGGAGTCGCTTAACGTCTCAATGGGTTCCCCCAGTTTTCTCCCCTCACCGCGACAACGGGTCGCTAAGGTCCCGACCATCAATCAATCCGAACGAACGCCCGACGACGCCAGGTTTCGTGGACATTAAACTCGCCGACGACATTAGCTCTGGGTCTGAGTTCCGATGGCGATCGATGGCGGCGCGGGCTCGGCACCCGTAAAGGAGTTGAAAGAAATATGCAAATGCGCAAATCTTGGGCGCGATTTCGGTTCGGAGTTCGCGATTGGGGTTTCTTTTCCAGCCATTTCGTCTCCTTTCGTCTCGTGCGCGTTTTGTTTGTTTAATGTTTCTTCTCCTTTCGGCCTGCCCGGTGTGTCGGGCTGTGCCGAGTTTTGACGACCGCGGATTACGATAAAGAAGACGGGCCCGGCCCGGACAGCAGCCGTTGGTACACCCGAGAGGGTCCGAGTTTTCGGGCGGCCGGTCGGCAGCACACTAATGTTTTCTAATCCTGCGGATTGACGCCTGGAAGCTGCTGAAATGAAAGAATTAAATTATGCGCGTTTTATGCGCCATTCCAGACTAAAGGTGGTTGGGAGGTGCACAAGAATTGACGCATTCGAAGACCCGGGGCCAAATCTCCAAAGGTGAAAGACCAATTCCAAGTGCTCCTCAAGGTGTCCAGCACCTCGATCAGCTGTTCGGCTGAGGATTTGCGAAGGAGAAACGCTTCATTTGCGGGCAAACAACAAATTCTAGTTCTGGTTTGGTTTGGTTGCGTCGTCCTGTGACCTTTTATCGTCCTCGGCACCTTTCCGTACTCCACAAAGAAAGGAAGGGAAAGAAATCGGAAATCGGTCAGATCCTAACCGTGATCGAGTCCCTGCAGTCCCTTTAAATGCACCGCGATGCAGTTGCCTACCTTTAACTCGCACTTTTCCGTTGGTTTTAAATTCCCCTCGCCGGTTTCTTGAGACGTTGCTTATCTCGATATTCGCGCTGGGCATCGCATCGTACAGAGAATTCGGATAAAGGACCGGAGAACGAGGAATGCAGGAAACTGTCTAGATGCAATGTAGCGCGTCGACAGATTGAACGAAGGAAAACGCATTGGCATTAACGGAAAAAAGCGGAACGGTCATACGAAATTGGGATCGTTTTTTTTCTCTTCCCAATTCGACAGCCCATGCAAGCTGAAGGTATCCCGAATTCGATTTGAGCGCTTCTTTGCGTAATAAGTAGAAAATTTCTTGTGGGTTTCCCGTTACGGTGCCATTACTGGCAGGCGGCGCAGCTGAGCAATCGCCAGGCGACACTTAGAGTCTAGAATTTCCGATGTAATCGGCGATGGTGATAACATTGTGACGCGAATAGAGCAGTGACCGATGCGCCTGGATTAGTAAGTGAATGTCTCAAGACTACGGCGATTAATTTACTTGAACATGGAATGCAACAACGTGAAGCAACGCTGCTGATGGAATGTTAGGGTGTCGTATAGACTGTTGAAGAAATAAATGCCTAATTCACCTAATCTACTGTTTGATTGTGAAAGCTATTCCGGCAGAACGTCTGGCAGAACATGTCTCAGCTGGTAAGCGTGAAAAGGATCCTCGTGACTGCCCTCCGGTCGTTGAGCCTACCCAAATATTGACGGGGCACGCGTACGCGAGGTACTTCTGAGGCGCAATGTTGCCTATTCCTTACCAACAAACGACCCAAAAAATCCATTACCGAGCAAGAAAGAAAGAAATCTGTACCCTGTACAAATTGTGCCCTTTTCGTGGCCACTCTCTCTGCCACTCGCTCTCCTTCTCTTTCTCGTGCATCGAGAACCTTTTCCGTTTTCGAGCAACAAAAGACATCAGCGCCTATCGCGGAACGAGACGACGAACCCTCTGTGGCTCCGCTCTGATCCCGTGTGCATCGCCCACGATCGCTTTGGTCCATTACGCACTACGGTGTAACGAATGAAGGCTTCCCATTCTCCGGAAAGCATCCCTACGTCCGTTCACCGCTACCAGCTACCAGGTTCCTTACCGTCACCATATGCCAATTCACCATCGGGATCATCGCAACTGTAGGCTCAGCTGTCGTTTAAGCTGCCTTCTTGCGGTCTCGTGCTCATAATTCAGCCCTCCAATCAGATCCTTGGGGTGCTGATCTTCCCTGTTTTCTTTGCTGTTCGGTCCCGAATTTCCCTCGTTTTTTTTTTAATTCGGGCTCGTGATGAATATTTGCGTCAGTGGTAGACAGAGCGTCTGCAGCTTGTAGGGTCCTTCTGATGTTTTCGTTTTTTTTCCTAGAGGCAAACTTTCTTTCGAAGAATTCAATTATAATCCCGATAGTTTATTCGATCAAAAGAGGAAGTTGTTAATAAAAGTAGCTGATAAACATATTTCAATAATCAACGTTAAAATAGTCATTTTTTACGTTAAGTTCCTTAATGAAATGCATTGAAACTCAACATCGCAGCGAGAACCCTCCTGTGTTCAGCCAACAAGCCGCAACCACCCGCAAGGTCCAGCAAAACATGGTAAAGACCCCTGCTACTTCGCTTACAGACCATCACAAAAAAGAGACAAATTGTGTAAACAAAACCGGTGACACGATACACCCTGCGCCCATCGGGGGTCTGCCTATCCGGCAGGCGACCCTTGTCCACTCGCCGACCGGCAGACAATATGCCGCCGCCAGACGTGGTGCAGCCTGAAAAAGTACAGGCGTCCAGTGTGCATCAGCAGGAGCAGCAGAAGCAGCATTCTGTTATCGATTTGTACAATTTGTAGCCTTCCGTTAGCTGTCAAATAGAGTGCGATAACAAAGCGAAACAACGGCGACCGAAATGAAAAAAGCAGAACACGCCGAGGTTCGAACATCGATGACGACCAGGGATGATGATCGAACCGCGGGATAGCCCTCAGACAGCAGCCGGAGCATCCTTCGGCGTGTGCCTCAAATCGGGTGATCTCAGAGCAGAGTTAACCAGACCCCTAGGACGAGCTCCGTCGAGTCTCCTGTAGCTCTTCGCCTGGAGATTGGGTTCGTTGTGCTGGCGCTGCTGTAAAATGAGCGATGATTTACGACGCCGTAGTTCGTTGTCTCCGGACCGTTTATTATGTCGTCGAATCGCAGGACGCAGAGCACCGCGCGATGGCACGATACGGAAGGTGTCGCCTTCGGTGACACCGAACCGGCCGGCCGGCAGGATCTGGTTTATGAGATAAAAAGGTGCTACACCGGTCGAGGAGTTAAAAACGCGGGGAACAGGCGTCCAAAACTAAAACATCGATGAATTGGATAAAACGGAATGGCTGTTGGTGATCGCGTTTCTGCTTTTTTGTTGGTCGGTCGTTATCTGAATATTCAGCCAACTGTGAAACGCTCGAGTCAATAAAACGGTGTTGTGATGTTTATGGTAATTAGCGTGTGCAAAGCATAGCCGCATAGCAGGCAACTTGCCGGCCCCAAGAGGCGTACTGAACCGTGGAACCAGAGGAATGGGGACGTTAAGATAATACCGGCCGGCTGGCTGGTAGACCACGAACCTCCGCGGTCGGTAAGGCACGGACCGGCCTCCAGAGACAGTTCCAGTTGCGATCGTGATTCGATGGGGTATTAGATTGAACGCAATCGGTGTTATATAAATGTTCGACAGAGCTGAAAACACATGTTTAACCACATTCCAGAACAGTCCTCGAGGAACAGGGCTCCGACAGATAATCTAGTCCCGGTACGGATCTCATGATCGAGAACTGTTGCTTCGATAAGAAGCGATAGGCAGCGCGTTGGGTCGTTCGCCTTTCTGGACGATGTGGTATATAGGTTAAAGATAGATGTAATTGATGTAGAACTATATTAAGTTGTGTTAAACATAAATATAATAAATTGTCCTTCCTCGTAACTAAATGGTTTGAGCATACATTTCTAAAGATAAGTCTAATATTTTTAAACAGGGAACTAGTGTTAAAGTTTCAGTGAAATATATTAGGGTGATGAATTCTTACTCCAGAGAATAAGAAGACATCTGCAATTACTTTCAGATGTCCGGCTATGGATTTCTCAAATTTCTTGGGAGAGATTTCCACTGCTACTGCAGTCTACTTTTTGTGGTATAATTTTTTCAGTAATCTTTTTATTTCGGTTATCTTTTAGCGTCGCATCAATTTACACATTTAATTTCGTCTATTCAAGTTCCCACATAATTCCAGCTCATTACGAACCCGCTTCAAGCTCGCCACTAAACAGGAACATTCCTGGACAAACAAAAATTACTTCCTGGACGTGGCGCACAAAAAGACTTGGAAGCAACAAATTTGTACAGATTGCTTCGTATCAACATAAACTTTTACGAATACAGACCAAGCACTTCCTCAATGTATTCAACCTAAGAAAAAACCCACGTTTTCACCCTCACCACGATGATCGGATAGAGTACGGTTTCCGTTCCACCCCGAGCCAGAGAACAAAATGAATTAAAATCAAAGCAAACAGTGGCCAAATGTCCATGACCATTCCATGCGACTTTGCCACTGCTCCCAAGCTGCATCCTGAGTGGCTAGCCACTGGTTTTGCAATGCATGAGCCTCTAAGGGGCCGACTCAGCGTTCCATAAGCGTCTCGAACGTAGAAAATGTGACTGCCCCACATCGTAACTACCACGCTGCCTGGCCATGCCACGAGGGTGTTTTTTTCGATACTAACTTAATTCGAGCGTTTTAGAACAGAAAAAGCACCAACTGGTTCAATCGAGAACCGGAAGACAGCGGATGCAGCGCCAGTACCAATTCGAGATTATGCGGTTGCAATATCCGATTAGCAGGATGATAGCAGCTTTATGACCGCTAGTGACATCCGTAGAGTTGACCTCTAGTCTCCCGCAGCGGGTGGCGTGGGGTGCTATACAGTGTTGCCTCTTCGAGAACTGACGCAGACATCGCATTGCACAGACTTCGCTGTAACGCAGACATTAGAATTGTAGATGAAGCACATGTTCGTCGCTGAAAACACGCAGTTGAACTTCACGTTCCGTGCGTTTTGACGCGTGCGCTTTCACCACCGGGCGGGCCCCGAGTTCCTCCGCACGTTGCGTTTGGGGTCACACCAACGTCAAACCACAGCCAGGCGTGCGTGAAGTTCTCGACTCTTTGCAGCCACCCACCCAGGTCGGAGCGCGAAGAAACACGTGCGAGCTTTACTCCTGTACGAAGGTGTACTCCAGGTCAGTTTGCTGGAAGAATCTACGGTGACGAGACATTGGCCGCGGGCTCAGGCCATGTTTCATTCATTAGCCAACGGGCTAGAATTCGATCAGTCGGTTAGGATGGCCCTTCGTGTTGCCGTATGGTTGGGGCGACAAAGAGTCTGTCTAGAACAGGGTTTATCTATCGATGAGTCAATTTTGTAATACCCTCATATGGTTTTGAGAATTCTACGCCTTTCTGCTGGTAGCTCCTATATTGTAGCGACGAAACATTGAATCGATATGATCGCCTACCGAAGCTTTAGATAGCAACTCTAGCAATATCAACAAAACTCCGCCATTCGACTGTTGTTATATAGATTTCGAATCCTTTTGAAAAATTATTATTACACGTAAAGATGATGGAGTGCTATATTCGAAAACAGAATAAAATAAAATATTAACTTGATAAACATCATAACAACTGGTCTAGATAACACTGTGGTCAAAAAGTAAGGCAAATTTTGATTTTGAAGTTGTTTGTGATTCCGTTAAGAATGGATTCTTCGTTCTTCATAATGTCAGAAACTGTTCAACAACGCAGTTCCCTTAAATTTGTTGTGCGGAATTAAATTTCTGCTGCCAAAGAGATAGAAAATGTTGCAAAACTCCTTCGGCGAGAAAGGTCTGTCAAAAAAGGGGTTTATAAGTGGTACAAAATTTTCAAAGAGAGTCGGGAACCATCACGACAACGACGACCAGCACGAGCAGGACGACCATCAACAGCAACTGATGAGCTACACGTCAATAAAATAATTGGTGCTCCAAAATCTTCAATTGATAGTCCTTGTATCATATTTTCGTAATCATTTCGTGATCATTTCTAGCCAAACTTGACCCACATTGTTCCGCAACCACCACAGTCGCCTGACTTAGCGCCATGTGACTTCTGGCTATGTCCTAAACTCAAGAAGCCGGTCCTTAGACACCGTTGGAATCTGCAGAAGAGATGAAAACCGAAACGAAGAATGCATTGAAGGCTATACTGGAAGAAGACTTTGCGGCATGTTTCAAAAACTGGAAAAACGTGAAATAAAATTAATTCAGAAGAGTTTTTGAGCTATAAGTAAATCTCCGTTATTTTTTGGCCACAGTAGTATTGGCATTCTTTCATACCTAACCAAGTGATAATATCGATGACCACCTTTATTAGTTTACAAACTCAGCCAATTTACATTCACTATCGTGTTCAATTTTCTATCACAAATATCGTATTCCGTTACAGTAATGTTCGGCGTCATGTTTGCCAATATTTTAATCGATTTAGATAAAACCCAAATATAAAACCAACCAAAACAAAACTAAGCTGAGTTGTGAATCAATAGAATCTCACAGCAATGATACCAATCACAAGTTCGTTCATTTCCGACGATGGCAAACAATGCAGTTATCGCCGAAACTCGCCGCCAGCCAACCAGACAAACAATCCCGAAGAAAGCAGAGCACATACACACTTTTCTTTTACGGTGCATCCCAGAGCAGAGTGGGATTTAAAAATTTGATGACCGTTGTAAAATGCTTCCTCCTCCAACGAGCGCACGTTGGCGTAGCACGTGTTCGGTCGTAGAAAAATGGATTGTCGCCAGCCACTCTCGGCTCCGACGCAGCGATTGATTACCAGCAGCTCGTACTTCCACCATCAGCAGTAATAGTCCCCTCCGCAGGCCGGAGTCGGCGACTCCCACGAACAGCGGGGCCCATAAAAATCCCATCAGCAATCCGTTTGGCATACGCATATCAATCGGGCAAATGGATGTCTGCGGCGGCAGCATCGAAGTAACGCCAGTGCCCCGACGGCCCCGGAGACACGGAGTTAAGCATATCTCCCGGGGCGGCCCCCGAGGCTCGAATCGATATGTCGACACACACCACCAACCGACCGACCGACCTACTATCACGATAAGCGCCACGATGTGTGTGAGTGTATGCAGGCGAAAGGACCACAAAATAGTGTTGCAGGCAAGAGGCGAACCGGGACAACGGAGACCGAAGACCAGAGATAATGCCGGCCGGGCACGAACCATCATCGAGAGTCGAGGGAAGTAATTTATTTCTGCGGTAAAACGTGAATTTTGGCCGTCGCCGTCCACCACCACTACGGTGGGCTGTCCCAGGAGCTGTCTCATTTAGCGGGGCCCCTTTTTCGGGACCGTCACGGGGTGGCGTTGTCCTTGTGCAGTTGCGACTGCTGCCTGCCAGGAGCTTCGCGCGGGATGCAGTCACTGCTTACGGCAGCGTCACCTTCCTCACCGGGGTCCCCGGGGTCCGAGGACCTCCCGTGACGCATCTGCCGGAATGCGGAGGGTGGGAAATTGCGTGCGTGGGAAAGATCGGCGGGTTGCGAAAACGGTAACGCGCCGGACAACCCGGAGAGTGTAGAGGAATGTCCTCGCCAAATCAGACTTCCGGCACGGAATAGGGTGCCGGCGTTAGGACGACGTCACAGTGCGTCTCAGGGGTGAGAAGTTATTGATTGCGAGAGCGGCCGGGCAGCTGCGCTGGAGAGGAAAGCGTCAAGA